>NC_057806.1:360148044-360354906 GCF_018294505.1 Triticum aestivum | reverse complement strand
ATATTTGGTACTACCATAGTTCGTTTGCTCCTTTCTTTATCTCATTTTTTCTATATCTCCTTTTAATAGAAGAAGCGAAAGGTTAAGGATGTTGTCGCTACTCAACCCATGAAATCTAAAGAGGTGAGTTAGTGGTCTGCGTACAACTTGTTCATTTCTTTGTTGTACTAATCAGTACTAACATATCATCCTTCTATATATGTGGCTGCAGCGAAGTGGCATACCAAAGTATGTTGTTGCAGTTGGTTCTTCCTCTACTCATCCATTGCTAGTGGGTAGTCATGATCTTCCGGAAACTGCCCCGGCCACCGGCGGCAGAAGCGTAGAAATTTATCGCCCACTCATGCTGACGAGGAAGAGAGGCTCCCCCTCAAGTGCAAACTTGATTTTTCGCAAGAATATGATTTTTCTGAACCAATAACCTTGGACGGTCAATCGTTAGATGTTGAGCTTAGTAGCTTTGTTAATGATGAAGATTTTGGCCATGTTGTCACGGGAGAAAAGGATCATGGCCTTGGTGACCTCTTCAATTTATCCGACGAGGATTATACCATTGATGAGTGTGGCACAAGTCGTCTGCCTTCCAACCCAGGTGTGAAGCTGTGCCCCATACCCCTAGTGCTCTTGATTTCTTGTCACTTTACCTGGTAGTTTATTTACCTATAAATACTTATTTAATTGGCCATGTCTATAAACCATCATTATCATCAAATTCTCACGACTCTTCCTTTTTTTAGGTTGCGACCAAGAAATTCGCCACTCACAAGACCCTGAGGTGATGGTTGTATCAGGGAAAGGCGCACAGATGGACTGCAGTTTCGTCAAGGACACGTTTATGGATGCTACGAATTTCGTAGTGAAACGAGTCCTCGAATGACTGAACGACTCTGCCCTTGGTGATCCCGAGCGAGGCATCATGCTTGAGAGTGTTTATCAAACGCTGCCCATGCAAGTGCTTGAGGTAGCTAAGGTGCAGGCCATTTTGGTCGGGCTTGTTGACCTTTCCAAGAAGTTGGAGGGTGGCCAGACCGAATTCACGAGGGAATCTGAGCGAGATGAACATGTTGTTGCTGAAGTAGAACTTAAGATTAAGTCCGGGCATGAGGTTTCCAAGGCCATAATTGAGGACTTATCTACCATAAAAAAGAAGTGCACTGAAATGGAGGCGCGGGAAGCAGAGCTGAAGGCCCAGCTTGAAGAGGTTACTGCTACTTTGCACATGCTTAAATTGGAAATGGAACAGCGCCGACAAGCACATGATGCCCATCAATCTGAACAGAAGAAGTTGGTGAAGAGTCTACTGGATACCAATGCTGGCAAACGTACAAGGCTTGCTGAATTTAAACAAAAGACAATAAATTTAAAGACCGAAGCAAGTCAGTTGTTGAACAGCCTGCAGAACTGGCGAGCTCCTTGAGAAGGCCTAGACTTCGCTTAGTTTTTTTATTTAGCCATTTCAATCCATTGTTCCATTTCGAACCATTTAATTTCCAGTCTTCAGTTTCAATTCAGATGTATCAGTGCTTTATTTCTTCATGTGGGAACTTTAGATTTATATATGATATACTGGTACGCGGACTAGCACAGATTTGACGTTGAAGCATCTTATTTATTAACACTATCGTTGTGTATGGCCTGAAGCCTTATTATCATTCCAATGTATGTACGTACCATTTTTCTTACAACAGTTTAAGCTTATGGAGCCTGTTTGATGTTTATGTATTTTTTTATTAAATTTATTTTTACATCATAGTTTATACTGGTAAGTTGTTGGAGTTTATAAAAAAAAATTCTGCCACAGTTTAGACTCGCAAGTTTATTGGAGTGAAATTTATTTATTTTATTTTAAGTGCCACAGTTTAGACTCGTAAGTTTATTGGAGTGAATTTGTGTGCCCCGGTTTATACTCATGAGGGTATGAAATACGCTCGATGATTTATTCATAGTTTATACTCGTAAGTCATTGGAGTAATTTTTTTTGCCCAGTTTAGACTCATGAGGGTATGGAGTATTTTCTTTTTTCTTATTTGCCCCAGTTTAGACTCATGAGTTATGGAGTACGCTCGACGATTTATTCATAGCTTATACTCGTAAGGTGTTGGAGTAATTACTTTTTGTGCCCCAGTTTAGACTCATGAGGGTATGGAGTAATATCCTTTCTTATGCATAGTAACTCCTAAGGAATTTCCCATTTACTGGTGCCAGTATTCCCCATCTGGTGATATGATTCTATATGCGCCCCTAGAATAAACCTCTTTTATGACGAAGGGACCTTCCCATTTTGGTTCAATTTTTCCTTTCATCCGTTGTGTGATATTCATAGGACGGATGACCGCAAGTACTAGATCTCCTTGTTTGAACGACCTTCTTTTAACTCGTTTGTCGAATGCTCGAGACATCCTAGCTTGGTATGCCTCAAGATTTTGCAAAGCTTGAAGTCGTCTACCTTCTAGTCTTTCTAATTCGTCGAGACGCAGTTGTACTAATTTTTCTTCCGACAAATTTTCGTGTGTAGCGACTCTCAATGACGTGATCTGTACCTCTAAAGGTAGAACGACCTCTCCTCCAAATACTAAGGAATAAGGTGCCATTCCTGTCGGCGTGCGTATTGTGGTTCTATAAGCCCACAAGGCTTCGAGAAGCTTTTCATGCCAGTCATGTTTATTTTTTGTTACAACTTTCTTTAGTAACTTGCAAAGAGTTTTGTTGAAAACTTCTGCTTGTCCATTGGCGGTAGGATTATATGCCGTGGAATAATGATGGTCTATCTTAAACTTTGAGCATAATCTTTCCACTTGTTTGTTTTTAAAAGAAGTTCCTTTATCAGACATAATCCGAGAAGGAACACCAAAGCGATAAATGGGTTGTGTTCTTATAAAATATTCAACATTATCCGCTTTGTCTTCCTTTAGTGGTGTAAGTTCAGCCCACTTGGAAAAATAGTTTGTCGCTGCTAAAATGAATTTATGACCTTTGGACGATGGTGGATGAATTGGCCCAACTATATCCATTCCCCACATTTCAAAAGGCCAAGACATATTTGTCGCATGGAGTGGTTCGTCCGGCTGATGTATAAAGTCAACATGCACATGGCATTCATGACATTTCTTTGCAAATTTAGTGGCGTCTTCAAACATTGTGGGCCAATAGTAACCTAGACGCCTTAATTGGTAGTGCAATTTAGGCCCTGATTGGTGCGAGCCACATATTCAAGCATGCACCTCGTTTAAGGCCTCTATAACTTCATTTCCGGCAAGGTAGCGCAATAATATGCCACCATGGGAACGCCTATAGAGTATGTCGTTGATGCATGTGTAATGGGTTGACCTTTTGCGAATTCTAGATCTTTTGCTAGCATCAAGAGGTAGGTATCCATGAAGTAGATATTCAAGGAATGGTGCTCACCAATCCCCTACCTCGATTTCACATACATCAGCTGTCATTGCAGAAGATACTATCGCTTCTTCTTCTTCAGCAAATATTGGTAGTATTCTTCTCTCCTCTACGTGTACGTTCATTGTTTCATCTGAGTTTAATGACATACCAGCAGCTAATCCAGCTAAGGCGTCGGCCTTTTCATTTTGGTTCCTAACTATGTGTTCAACATTTATATCTGCGAACATAGCTAAAAGCTCTTTTGCCCTTTTGAAATATGGCAACAACTCTTGTTTCTTTACCATGTAGGTGTGACGCCCCGAGACCTTTGCGCCAGGTGTCTCCCAGTTGTTGACTGTTGTTGCCTTGTCTTTTCCTTGCATGTCGCATCTTGTCATGTCATCATGTGCATTGCATCATCATGTTTTCAAAACTTGCTTTCGTCCGGGTCCCCCAGTTCCTTCCATTGTCCGTTCTAAGCCCAGACACACTTGCACGTGCCCGCGGCACCTCCAAAATATTATTTTTTAAGTGGCCGGAAAATGTTCTCGGATTGGGTTGAAAGTTGGCATGCGGTGTTGTTATGTTGTCAGTAGATCACCTGCCAAGTTTCATCGCATTCGGAGTCCGTTTGAAGCCCCAACGGATAACTATAGTGACTATAGTAGTCGGTCTATCGTCGGACGTTTTCGGTCTCCGAAAACAGTCGCCGGGCCTCTCTCTCTCTTCTCTTCTCTTAGCTCGAGACGGTCTACACAGTCCACTACCACTCACCGCTAGGCCCTACCTAACCTCTCTCGTCATCCCGCGACCCTCCTCGCACGCGCGCCCGTAAGCTGTCCCGGAACCGATCCGGGCAGTCGTCACCGTTGGATCCGGATCATCCCCAAACGTCTGCAAAACATCTTCGTTTTGTTTATTGGGCTACCTAACATTTTCATCTCGGACCGTCTAATTATGATCGGAGGGCCCGAGTAGCCCCTAAACTAATCTACCTGCTATATAACTAGACCCTAACCCTAAAATTTAGGAGCAATGCCCCATCCATCCCCTGCCCGCCGCCACCTACCACCTTCTTCCTCGGGATCTGTTTGATCCATCCACCAACCAACCCAATCCTTCCCTCCATCCCTTCGCTATGCCGAGCCGGAGCGCCCTGCCTCGCGCGCACGATCCAAGGGAGGAGATCCTCCTTGCTCTCCTGTAGCCCCAAGCCTCCTCTCGATTCCGTTCCTCTGCCACCCATCGCCCAAAGGAGCAAGGCCCTTGCACCATATCTCCCTCGTCTTCACCATCCCGCGAGCAGCAGCAACAGGACCATGGCCGTCGTCCCGCTTCTTCGAGACCAGCCACCGCTGATTTTGCATCCATGTTGCCTCCCGCCGTTGACCGCAAGCCAGGAGCCCTAGCTCCTCCTCCCCGAGCGGCAGCCAACCCGCAACCGTTCTGCCTCGCCGCCGCTGTACCTTGAATTCTTCATGCTGGACCTCCTCCTCCCGAGAGCCTCGGCCCGAGCACCACCACCCGACGACGGCTTCACCGGAGCAGCGCCAGTGCATCAGGCCAGGGCCCTCGCCGCCTCCCCTTATTTCTCCTTCCTCCCTCTGTTTTCTCCCTCTCACGTAGTTCTCTCCCTCTCCCTGAACCTTCACAGGAATAATGGCGCGCCGCCAGGAGCAGCGTCCGCTCGGCCCGTTTGCCTGGAACCACCCGCGTCCGCTCCATTCCTGCCATCCCACCGGAGTCTCCTGCCTCGCCGGACCCCGCTCCTGCCTTTCCGTCCAGCACCTCCGCTGCTCTGCTTCCGACGAGCGTTGACCGCGCCCGCTTCAGTGCCTCCCCGCTGTCCAGATCGAGCAAGAGAAGCTCGCTCGATCCAGCCGCGTATTGACCGTGCTGGCCAGCTGCGTGGGCCGGCCTCCTCTCCAGCCGCGGCCCAGCACCGCTTCCAGCAAGGCCCAACCTACCCTTGGCCCATCCACGCAAACCTAGAAGCCGCGCCAGATCCGCTAAGCCAGCCGGCCTGCTAAGGCCCGTGGTGAGCAGCCCAGTTCTTCTCAGATTCAGCCCATAGTTATTTTTTTCTGTGCGCTGTGAATTTGTCCAATATCCAGGATTTCCAGTTTTGCAGAAAAGTCCCTGAACTCCATGCATTTTAAAACTCTCAAGCCGTGCATCATATGTAAAAACTTTATCTATGTAAAATACTTAGAATTTTGTCTAGTTTAATAATTTCCAACTTTCATGCATGTTTGAAATATTTAAAATGCTGTTTGATTAAATTTGCTCTAATAATATGTTAAAATTGCTTTAATTCATAACTAAATAACCATAGCTCCAAACTTAATAAACTTTATATCTATTTGGGGTAGAAAAATGCCTAGTTTAACTTGGTCCACTCATCTTTCATGTTTAACAACTCTAAAATATGGTTTAGGGCAGAACAGTGCCAAATCCATAAATTGCACATGAGGGTTTTCCGGACTTGTTACTTGTTGTTCCGGCTTCATTTAAACTTGCCTAGATGTGTAGTTTACTTATGCTTCACCTCTTGCCATGCTAACCAACATTTAATATTGTTGGGTAAATAAACAAGAGTGAACTAAATAAGACATGTGGTGTTCCGTCAATATGCATCTGGTTGCATATTGAGCTCCACTTAACTTGTAGAGTTGTTTGTGCACTTTGTCATGCCATGCATATTTAAACCGGACATGCATCATACTTGTTTGTGCATCATGCCATGCTTATGTGATGGCTGTTTACTATGTTGTTTGCTTCTTTCTGATGTTGCTTCTTCGGGTTAGTTCCGATAATGTCACATTTGTGAGGATCCGTTCAACTACGTCCGCTTGTCTTCTTCATGGACTCGTTTTTCTTCCTTGCGGGATCTCAGGCAAGATGACCATACCCTCGAAATTACTTCTATCTTTGCTTGCTAGTTGCTCGATCTATTGCTATGCCGCGATACCTACCACTTGCCTTATCATGCCTCCCATATTGCCATGTCAAGCCTCTAACCCATCTTTCCTAGCGAACCGTTGTTTGTCTATGTTACCGCTTTGCTCAGCCCCTCTTATAGCATTGCTAGTTGCAGGTGAAGATGGAGTTTGTTCCATGTTGCAACATGGTTATTCTTGGGATATCATTATTACATATCTTGTTTACTTTAATGCACCTATATACTTGGTAAAGGGTGGAAGGCTCGGCCTTATGCCTGGTGTTTTGTTCCACTCTTGCCGCCCTAGCTTTTGTCATACCGGTGTTATGTTCCTTGATTTTGTGTTCCTTACACGGTCGGGTGTTATGGGGACCCCTTGACAGTTCGCTTTGAATAAAACTCCTCCAGCAAGGCCCAACCTTGCTTTTACATTTGCCTAACAACCTAAACTTTTCCCTTGGGAGTAATTAACCCGAGGGTCATCTTTATTTTAACCCCCCGGGCCAGTGCTTCTCTAAGTGTTGGTCCAACCTGAGCGATGTCCGGCGCCCCCTAGGCAACCAGGGTCTATGCCAACCCGACCTCTTGCTCATCCGGTGTTCCCTGAGAGCGAGATATATGCAGCTCCTATCGGGATTTGTCGGCACATTCGGGCGGCTTTGCTGGTCTTGTAACCGGGATTCCTAGTCTGATCGGGTCTTCCTGGGAGAAGGAATATCCTTCGTTGACCGTGAGAGCTTGTGATGGGCTAAGTTGGGACACCCCTGCAGGGTTTTGAACTTTCGAAAGACGTGCCCGCGGTTATGGGCAGATGGGAATTTGTTAATGTCTGGTTGTAGAGAACGTGACACTTAACTTAATTAAAAAATGCATCAACCGCGTGTGTAGCCGTGATGGTCTCTTTCCGGCGGAGTCTGGAAAGTGAACACGGTTCTTGTGTTATGCTTGAACGTAAGTAGTTTCAGAATCACTTCTTGATCACTTCTAGTTCACGACCATGCTTTGCTTCTCTTCTCGCTCTCATTTGCGTAAGTTAGCCACCATATATGCTAGTGCTTGCTACAGCTCCACCTCACTACCTTTTCCTACCCATAAGCTCAAATAGTCTTGATCGCGAGGGTGTGAGATTGCTGAGTCCCCGTGACTCACAAATTCCTTCAAACAGTTGCAGGTGCGGATGATAACCGTGCAGGCGACGCAACTGAGTTCAAGGAGGAGCTCGATGAAGATCGTGTTCGTTGTGTTGTTTCGTTTCCAGTTGATCAGTAGTGGAGCCCAGTCGGGGCGATCGGGGATCTAGATTTAGGGGTGGTCTTTCTTCATTTGGTTCCTTAGTCGGATCTTGATTGTATTCTGGATGATGTAATGTTATATTCATGTATTGTGTGAAGTGGCGATTGTAAGCCAACTCTTTATCCCTTTCTTATTCAGTACATGGGATGTGTAAAGATTACCCCTCTTGCAACATGCCTACCATGCGGTTATGCCTCTAAGTCATGCTCCGACACGTGGGAGATATAGCCGCATCGTGGGTGTTACAGTAGGTCCCCATCAATTGATTAATCACTAATTGTGAGTCCCCATAAACAGAAAGTGTATCGAGCCCCATGTTTATCGCTATTTCAAGCCCAGTGATAAGAGCTTCATATTCGGCTGAATTATTTGACACCGACGAAGTTAGGGTAAATGAGTATGGGATCACTCCTTCATTAGGTGTAATGAAAATGACTCCGACGCCTGACCCAGATTGCTGGCAAGCGCCATCAAAGTACATTTGCCATGTTGATTTTGTAACCATCGTGGTGAATACATCCTCATCTGGCAAGTCATCATTTATAGGAAAACCATCTGGGATCGGATGTGCCGCAAGGAAGTTAGCCAAAGCTTGGCCTTTTACGGCCCTTTGCGGTATATACGTGATGTCAAATTGTGACAAAAGCATCGCCCATTTAGCTAGTCTCCCTGAGAGTACCATTTTACTTAAGATATATCTGACTGGGTCTACTCTTGAGACTAAATATACAGTATGTTCTAACATGTAGTGTCACAATTTTTATGCAGCGAACACCAGTGCGAGACATATTTTTTTTCCATGTCTGGATAGTTGCACTCGGCCCCTACCAAGGTGCGGCTAAGATAATACAGGGACGTTTCCTTTCCTACATCATTATTTTGCGCCAGGAGTGCACCTAGTGAAGTAGGCATTGCAGCTGTGTAGAGAATTAATGGTCGGTCTTTAATCGGTGCGCTTAAAACAGGAGGATTTATCAAATATTTCTTAATTTCTAGGAATGCGTTTTGGCATGCTTGATCCCATTCAAAAGGGACTCCTTTCTTCATAAGTCGCGAGAAAGGTTTGCATCTCCCACACAAATTTGAGATAAACCTCCTAATATATGTTAGGTGGCCTTGGAAACTCTTCAGTTCATGTAAGTTTGTGGGTGATGGCATCTTAACAATCGCCTTTATTTTACTTGGATCAATCTGAATACCGTTTTTTGTAACCACAAAACCGAGAAATTTTCCAGAGGAAACTCCAAACGCGCACTTTATGGGGTTCATTTTTACATTATGTTGTCTAAGACGCTCAAAAAACCATTTCAAGGTGTTTCAGGTGGTCTTGTTCATGCTTTGCTTTAACAACTATGTCATCTATATAGTATTCAACAATCACATATGACAACCGGTCTAAAATGATTGTCACTGCTCGTTGATATGTCGCCCCAACATTTTTTAATCCAAAAGGCATTACTTTATAACAATATATGCCTTTAGGTGTGCGGAATGTTGTTAACTCTTCATCCTCACGTGCCATTTTAATTTGATTATAGCCGGAACAACCATCCATGAAAGAAAATATTTCATGCCCCATAGTAGCATCGACTAGTATTTCAGAGACGGATATTGGGAAATCATCTTTGGGACATGCTTTATTCATATCCCTGAAATCTACACATATGCGTGTTTGACCATTTTTCTTTTTAACTGGTACAATACTAGAGACCCATGTGGGATATTTGACTTCTCTAATAAACCTTATGGCTATGAGTTTGTCGACCTCGGCTTCTATTTGTGGAAGTATTTCAGGCCGGTACTTTCTTTGAGCTTGCTTCACTGGTGTGGCGTCATCTCACACAACAAGGAGATGGACAGCTATGTTTGGGTCCAACCCAGACATTTCTTCATAAGTCCAAGCGAATACGTCTCTATTTGCACGCAGGAACTCATGATATTTTAGTTTATTTTCTTTGGACAAATGTTTGCTAATAAAAATTGGACAAGGATCATCAGTCATACCAATATTTATTTCTTCCAAGTCATCCGCGGTACATTGGTTGCCATCCTCCATTTGTGGAGATGCTTCTGTCATGTCCATATACTCAGCCGAAGCCATACAAACCTCATATCCTAACCCATGCTTCATTTCTTTTAAAACATGGTCTTTGTACAGAGCTTCGAGTTGTTCTTGAGATAACACCTTTTCGAATGGTGCTAGCTGTCCCCCGCCATCACATAGGGACGGGCCAGTGGCGATGTCATAGCCCATTTGCTGCATCATGTAGAAGACCCTGTTATCATACAAAGAAATGGGTAAAGATTCACCATCTTTGTTAAATGCAGATATTTGTGTTGTATTTTTATTTTCACTTTCACCAACGTTTGAACGACGCGGCTCTTTTTGGGATTGTTTTATTCTATATTGTACCAAAGGAGGTAAAGGCGTGGGGAAATTAGTACCTTTCATGTCATGGGATTTGTCTATGACACGAAATATTGGGTCACCCTTCTTCCTTTGGTTGCTTGGTATATACTGATAGGTCTTTTTCTTTGACGAGGATTCTACGACCTCCTTTTCTACCACATTTGGCTCAGGTATTTTCCAGGATTTTGGCTTCTGCACCTTATCAATGGGCTCGAAATAGAACTTTGCATCAGCATAGAAAGATTCGGCTATAGTTAATGGCTTCTTATCAGCAAATATTGTGACTGTATCACCTGTCCGATCTATATATTTGATACACTGATATAAAGTGGATGGCACAACTTGATTTTCGTGTAACCATGGGCATCCAAGCAATGCATTATATGGTGTAGCCGCATCAATCACGTGAAACTTCACATATGTGGATAGTGTATCATTGCTCAAATCTCCCTTGGAATATCCAATCTTTTTGAGTGTATGCAATGGTAGCAAATTTATAGCTGACCCACCATCTATGATTATGCGATTTATTGGCAATACATCAATTTTGCCGAACATGAGAAGAGGTCTGAGATACTTCTACTCTATAGTCTTCAGCAAATGTGAGTGCCGTGACAAAAGCTTTACGCATATCAGATGAAAGACACAAAGCATCATACACAGAAAGCATAGCTGGTATTTTCTTCAAATGTGCGATTACATCATACTTGACTGGCACCCTACATGCAGGGTCCGTCGAATCATTCGGAACTGCATCCTTACTTTTTGGTTCCTTTCTAGGTGGAGGATGAGGGTCTGCTAATTGACAACCTGATCTAAGATGAACCTGATCAACTTCTAACGGTTCTTCTTCAGGGAAGCACAGAGACTCGCCATCATCCTCGAACACACCAATAGTGAGAACATTGAATTCTTCACTCGGTACTCTCATGCGCTTCATGGTGTGCTGATATATCTTTGGTGCGAAGCACAGAGGAGGGGCTTCTTCCATCACTGGGGGTAGTACACGGTGTTTTGACCGCCATTTCCCCCAATCTTGGGCTGCACCATTACTGCAGGGAATGTGAGCCTCTCCTTTATGCTGATCTTGCAATTTGGCAAGGCCTGGAATTATCATAGGAGAACAACCATATTTGGAAATCAGTATTGCATCATCATAAGTACCCCTCATAATTGAAGATGCACAACTCACCGCTTCATCTTGGAGGGTGGCGACATTTGCTGAAGCCTTTTTCTTTCCCTTTGTCATGCTTTTGAGGAGATCCACGTCAATGGTCCCCTCATCGATCATTTTCTGGATGATATTCTTCACAACAAAGCAATCTTTGAGTGTATGGCCCAAAATGCGATGGTAGTGACAGAAATTTGGATCATCAAATTTTGAAGCTTCTTCCGGCCTTTTGGGCTTGGGAAGTTCTATCAGACTCAACTCCTTTAAACCAGTGAAAAGGTCATCAATTTCTTCTACAGGAAAAGAGTACTCCCTGTTTTGTCGTTCGCTTAGAGTTGGCCTCCTACCAACCTGTGCATCTCGCTGTCCTTGGTTCCCTATAGGTGCTCTTCCGGGCTGAAACCGAGGTTTTACCGTCGTCGTATCCATGGCTTGTGCAGACTTGGGTTTCATCGACAACTTTTCACGCCGACCACCTTTGTCTGTAGGCTTGTTGAACGTCGTTTTTGTTCGACGAGCGACAAGCTGCATAAAATTTTCTATATCCGTGGATTTGGAAGCTAACTCTTCAAACGTGAGGGGCCTCACTCCTTGTAACTGGACAGCCACTTCCGAGCAGAGATTGTTCATGCACATTCGCACTACTTCTGGCTCAGTGATTGGTTGTGGGCAGTGAAGACTTAGGTTTCTCCATCTATTTATGAAATCAGCCGCCCTCTTGTTGAACCCCTGTTCAGTTTGGGTCAACTCGGTTATGCCCACCGTCCTCTGCGTGCTACAAAACCGCTCGAGGAATGAGTTCTGCATTTGTTCCCACATTTTTATAGAGCTTGGAGGTAGCTTGCTGTACCAAGTGAAGGCAAGCCTGGACAATGTCTGTACAAACTGCCTAAGGAGAAGTGCTCCGTTGTTAGCTGTATCCTGACAAGCAGCAAGGAAGTGTGCTATGTGCTCATGGGGAGATCCACTCCCGTTGAACTTACTAAACTACGGTTGCCTGTAATTTGTTGGGAAAGGAACCAGGTCCACATCAGGTGGGTATGGCTTAACATACCCTGGCCGCATCGAGTACCGAGTTTGCATCAACTGCGACTTTACCCCTTCAGCGATCATTCTTTGGATCGCCTCAAGGTTAAGCCCTGCTCCTCCATGTTGGCTGCTAGCACTTGCGCCACCATCCCCTTCATTTCCTTTCTTCTGGTTATTGCTCGTCTGAATTCGAAGGGTTGCTAGCTTGTCTTCCTTTTGCTGAAGTGCTGCCATAAGGTTGGCTGATTGCTCCTCAACCGTACGAGTTTCATCCGCAGCTAGGACTTGTTTTGTATGCTCTACGCCATGGTGAAGTTCTATCTCATTTTCAGAAGGACAAGGAGTGCTATCTGATAGAGGATTATAAGACCCACCATAGCTGGAACCAAGTTCTTCATAGTCTGAACCTTTTTGGCTTCGTGTCGTACGACGAGGACCTTCTACAACAGTTTTGCGTGCCTTCTTCCTCTTGAAATGTATTGATGTGGAGGATGTTTCGCTGGTCTTTTCTGACGCCGCCCTGACACCAACTGGCATTGCTTGGAACACCTCGAATGATTTATTCTTGGGATGCTTACGAGAGGGCCATGGAGACAAGCTCGTGGCCACCTCATTTGATGGATTTGATAACCACTTGTTGACTTTAGCCCGACTGTCCTCATCCGATGGAATGTGTTCCGCCCCATGGACTCTGCTTGACCCATGCCTTGCACGTACTGCCCTCTTTCTTTCTTTGTACGCCGCCTTTCTTGAACGGACACGAGCAGCTTGGTTCACATACTCTTGATGTTCAGGATGTTGCTGAATGAACTCTTGGTACTTAGGTCGTTGGGCCAGGGCCTCCGCTAGTCGCATGATGGCACCACCCTCATCGTTTTGTGATGTGGATGCCCCGGGAAGCTGTGACCTTATTGCTTGACATATGCATTTAACAACATATGAGTCATCTGGATTCTGAACTTGGATCTTTGGACGAGTGTTTTTCCATCTCCCCTTGACAGACTTGCTCACATGAGAACGGTGTCGTCTCACCGCATCTTGATCTACGGCAGCTGGAAGATTAATCCAAGATCGACATACATTTCTCTGTCTCCGTTGATGTCGCACTGGATCAAACAAACCTTCAAAGGACTCTCGTAAGATGGGTGCTTCTTCAAACAGAGGAACTGACGGTGCAGATATTGGATCTATGTGGCCTGTTTTGAGGTCACCAGATGTAAGGCACACTCCCTTCCATTCCAGGGAATGTTTTTGCACTATTCCCAAGCGTTCCTCACTAGGTTTATGGGTCAGTGAGGGGACAAACTCAGGAGCATCGGCTCGAAGTATATTCTGAGCGTTGGTGGGCCTTCCACTGAAGACGACGCTGAAGACAATATGACCACAACGCCGCCTCTTTTCCCATGTAGCTTGGAGTTGGGTGTCTCCACCATCTTCTCTTTTCCCTTGTAAACAAGTGGCGGAAACTCAGATTTCTCAAACACCACTTTCTTTCCCTTGTCCTGCTTCAACAACCCCTCTGCACTTGGCCTTTCATTACTGACACAGGAGCATGAGTAACCCCTCTTGGAGAACTCTGAGCAACCCTCTTTCTAGCTTCAACAATCTTTCCTTTCATTACTGACACAGGAGCATGAGTAACCCCTCTTGGAGAACTCTGAGCAACCCTCTTTCTAGCAGCCCTCATTTTCCTCTTTGTAGACTTTGACAAAACAGGTGTGAACCCCTCCATTGGTGGAGAAGTGACTTCTTCTTGATCTGGTACAACTGGAGATGCAGCAGCAGTCTTCCAACTTTCACTTAGTGAGGTCATGATAGGACCAATTGGCACATCAAGCCAAAGTTCACCAAAGCGAAGAGTCACAAACTGCTGCACTTGGCCTTCCATACCTTGTGAAAATAGAGGAAACATATATTAATCCTCGGAAATTTGATGTATTTGGGAGATATATTATGGGAAGTCATATGTCATATGCTATGTTGGAATTTCAAAGATGAGGGGAGAAATAAGTCCCACTGGGCGTGCCAGAATCTGATGACGGGAAAATGGCGGGCCTGAGAATACGGGTCCACGTCATTGATACAGAGTGAATAATTTAAATGCATAAAGAAAATGGAGATCAAACATTGCAGGTACTTTATTTCCAGAACTCTTACATTTACATAAAAATTCTATTAATTACATCTCCGAAGAGAAAACCCCTGATTAAGAATTCCAACACTTCTATTACATAGCATCACAACACATGAGTACTACAAAATGTAGAAGTAAAAGAAGACTACAAAATGTAGAAATAAAAGTCCTCCTTGCTGTCTTGGACGTCGGCGTACTCGGGGAGCCTTCAACTTCGTCTATGCTAACATATGCGTTGCATAACATTCATGATTTGACAATGTCCATTCATATAGCACGTTCATGCCTAGCTCATTAACCATCACGAACATATGGTGGTTGTCCTTTTTAGTCGTATGAGAATCTATTTAATGGTTAACTAGCCAGGCTAACGGGCGTGTGTGCAATATAGGGCATAACTCTTTTTTATGATTTGGGTTTACTTTATAGTAACGTATATAGCGTTGCCTCGAGTCATTATATGCGAGGACTATATGAAACTTGTTGATGACATATTCGATCACAATATATTATGTTTAGTGCGAGTAACATAGGCTATGACCCTAATTACTTTTCTATGCATGGTACAGTTTTAATCTGTATGAGAGATTCTTTTATGACATATGGGTTATGCTTAAATACTAGTTTTGCTAGTCTCAAACATGTCATATATGGGCGTGCGACTAAGTGAATCTAGTCAAATATTTATATGACTTTGGAGTTGTGGTGCATGAGCATATTTGTATGAAGTTTCACTTCACTTGTATTAGTACTAACATCATGTAGCAACATTGTGTCCATGTGTAGCATAACCAAGTGAAGTATGTTTTTCTTCTTGCTTGTATTATCACCAACGTAATTCAAACTGTATGCTCATAGTGTAACCAACAGAAGTATATATCAGTTTATATTTTGCATGGATGTGATAAAGTATATGAAAATTCTCAAAGTCTAGATATATCACCCTAAACTACGAAGAGCAAAAGTCATGGATATTGAGTTGTCATGGCTTTGTTTCACATGGGTTTTCACTAGTACAAAATCCGAGCGTATAATGCTGTTTCCTGAGACTAATGAACATATAGCCGTATGCTCCAAGTTTACACCCTATACTGATGCATTTAGGGGTCTAGCCGGACCATAAATTATATGGAAGAAACATGTGTGAATTTCCAACCAAATCAATATGAGCTTTATTTCTACTTCTATCCTTGATTTGTATCAACATGGAATGCAAGATCACCATGAGACCAAATCAAGATGGACATATTTTTATTCTTGAATTGTATCAACATGGGATACAAGATCGCCATGAGACCAACACAAGATGAGAATATTTTTTAATTGCACATGTGCACTTAGTTTGTATCATTATAGGTTTGAGGAGTGATATATGACCACTAGGCATCTCATGCATTATCTTGATTTATATCAGCATGGGATCAAGATCACCATGAGACCAAAAGAAGAATTTTGTGGGTAGAACCGAATATATATGAGATATGTGGTGAAAAATAGAGCATCATCGATGGATATATTTTAATCTTGAACTGTATCAACATGGGATGCAAGATCACCATGAGACCAATACAAGAGGAGTTTTGATTGCACACACGCACTTAGCTCGCATCAATATGGGATTGAAGATAAGTACATGACCAGACTAGGCATTTATTTCACTCTTGATTTGTATCAACATGGGATTGAGATCACCATGAGACCGAACCAAGAAAAATTAATTGAGAAGCACCAAGCACCAAACATATATGACGCATACGGTGAAATGGTAACATCATCAATGGATATATTTTAGTCTTGAATTGTATCAACATGGGATACAAGATCACCATGAGACCAAAACAAGAGTGACCTAATATAACCTTGGTTTGTATCAACAAGGGATGCTAGATTCCATAAGACCAAACAAGATGTGCTATGTAAAGTGGCTTGGAACACACATACTATTCGAGGCATATGAATTAAGAGGGATACATCAAGAATGGAGCCAGGAGGTTGCCTTGAGTTCTCACCTTGCCTTGAATGTGGTCATGTACGTGTGATGTGGTGATGTAGATGAGCAACCGGCGATGAATGGCGCGGAGGACAAGCTGTTGGCGACGTGTGTGGCCAACAGGAGCGGATGACAAGCGAGCGACGGTGACGACGACGAGCTGATGACGGGCGGATGGCCGGCAGCGACGGCGGCGAGCAGACGACGACGAGACGAACGGCCGACGATGACGACGGCGAGCGGACTGCCGGCGGCTACGGTGGCAAGCGGACGGCCGACGGCAACAAAGCTAGCAGTGTTGTATGTGCGTGAGTTATGGGCAACTGACTATGAATGAGCGATGGACTGAATGAGCAATCGATGGATGTGGTGAGCAGCCGCAACACATTGGTTTGGCTGGTATTTATAGGAGCGGAGAGAGCAGCAGAAGCCTTCACCTTGATGCGCTCACGTCTACAATCGTGGGATCGTGAGAGCTTGCCCACATTGTTTAGATCATGTTGAAAACTTGGCCGAGTGGATTTCTCCTATATGATTAGTTTTTTTAATGGGCTTTGAGAGTTTAGTTGGATGGGACCAACTGACTATAATATGTTTAATGCATGCAGGCCATACGTGTTGTGGCCATGGGCCGGCTAATTACTTAATTAGCTTTTAATCTTGCTGCATAATTAACCCATGCATAACACATGCATGCACGTAGCTCATACTTGCACCATAAATATATGTAGCCATATGTATGACTGGGCTAGCTAGGCCAAATTAATTATTGTGACAGAGGACACATTTTTCGTTGATAATTATACGATAGCTTGACATTTTCTTTACACATCATTGCGTGTTATATTATTTTGCGCGAAAATTATCGTGCCAATATTTTTTTAGCGGTGATGGAATAGTAATGCTGGTAAATATGATATAATATTTGGCAATATTAGCGTCTATGGATTTGTGCCAACGTCGGAATTTCGCCGTTGATGATGGCGTATGTGTACGAAAGTCATATGTCCTCTAATTTATGTGACGGTATTGTTCCTTCTATTTTATTTCTGGGTCTGTTGTTTTATATTGAGCGGCGCCGCGGAAATTCATCATGATATTTTTTATCCGCGTATTCGGCAACACAGTATTTTTTCATTTTATGTAAATGGTTTTATTTGAATAATAACTCTCCGACACTCCTGTTTTCTCCGAAATCACCCGGAACACTTCCGGTGTCTGAATATAGCCGCCCTATATATCAATCTTTATGTCTCGACCATTTCGAGACTCCTCGTCATGTCCGTGATCACATCTGGGACTTCGAACTATCTTTGGTATATGAAAACACATAAACTCATAATACCGATCATCACCGGTCCTACGAGTTCGAGAACTATGTAGATATGACCGAGACTGATCTCCGGTCAATAACCAATAGCGGAACCTGCATGCTCATATTGGTTCCTACATATTCTACGAAGATCTTTATTGGTCAAACCGCATAATAACATACGTTGTTCCCTTTGTCATCGGTATGTTACTTGCCCGAGATTCGATCGTCGGTATCATCATACCTAGTTCAATCTCGTTACCAGCAAGTCTCTTTACTCGTTCCGTAATGCAACATCCCACAACTAACTCATTAGTCACATTGCTTGCAAGGCTTATAGTGATGTGCATTACCGAGAGGGCCCGGAGATACCTCTCCGATACACGGAGTGACAAATCCTAATCTTAATCTATGCCAACTCAACAAACACCATTGGAGACACCTGTAGAGCATCTTTATAATCACCCAGTTACGTTGTGATGTTTGATAGCACACTAAATGTTCCTCTGGTATTTGGGAGTTGCATAATCTCATAGTCATAGGAACATGTATAAGTTATGGAGAAAGCAATAGCAATAAACTAAACGATCATAGTGCTAAGCTAACGGATGGGTCAAGTCAATCACATCATTCTCTAATGTTGTGATCCTGTTTATCAAATGACAACTCTTTGTCCATGGCTAGGAAACTTAACCATCTTTGATTAACGAGCTAGTCAAGTAGAGGCATACTAGTGACACTCTGTTTGTCTATGTATTCACACATGTACTAAGTTTCCGGTTAATAGAATTCTAGCATGAATAATAAACATTTTCATGATATAAGGAAATAAATAATAACTTTATTATTGCCTCTAGGGCATATTTCCTTCACCGCCTCCCTACCTTCGCTCCACCCGTCATCTCCCCTTGATAACCCACAAATATAGGAGATCGTTTGTAGCCTTCTTTGATAAATAAGAGTGTCAAAACCAACGAGGAGCTAAAGGCAGAACAAATATTCCCTCATGTTCTAACGGCCACCGATACAACTCTACCATACTTGACGTTTGCTTTACCTAGAACAAGTATGAAAATATTTTGCAATAATAAAACTATGAGTACTTTGCGAGAATAAAACTACGAATAAATTGCAAGGTAATAAAAGTAGATAACTTTAGTGAACAAGAAAGTCATTTATCCCTAGTTAATCGATAACAAGTACCGGTAATCATTCTTGTAATTTTATATGAGGGAGAGGCATGAGCTAACATACTTTCTCTACTTGGATCATATGCACTTATGATTGGACCCCTAGCAAGCATCCGCAACTACTAAAGATCATTAAGGTCGTGAAACCCAACCATAGCATTAAGTATCAAGTCCTCTTTACTCCCATACGCCATAACCCACTTATCCGCGTTTAGGCTGCTGTCACCCCCGCAACATCGACAATAAGAAAACCATGAATATATTGCAACACCCTATAGCGGGGGCCCCTCCGTTTGCGCGACACGGAGGGCACCATAGGACAACATCATAAATAAAATATACAATCATACCAACCAAGATCACGATTAGTACATCATAGGATAGCCAAATATCATTGGGAAATAATATATGGAGTTGAGCACCATATTTAAGTAGAGATTACAGGGGGAGAAAGGGTGTTACACCGCTGCATAGAGGGGGAGAAAGTTGGTGTTGACGGTAGCAAGATTGTTGATGTAGATCGCCGTCACGATCCTAGCCCCGGTGGCACTCCGACACCACCGGGAGAGAGGGGGGTAGAGCCCCCATCCTTCTTTTTCCTTTGCCTCCCCCTAGATGGGAGGAGAGTCCCTCCTCTGGTCCATGGCCTCCATGGCGGCGGAGGGGCGGGAGCCCTCCTAGATTGGATCTCCTTCTCTGTTCTCTTCTGTTTCGCGCTTTTCAGATCTGGCCGAAAACCGTTTCTTATATTCCCGGAGATCCGTAACTCCGATTGCACTGAAATTTTAACATGATTTTTTTGGATATAAGCTTCCTTGGGCCCGAAGTAGAGATCCAACCGACGTACGAGGTGAGCATAAGACACCTGGGTGCGCCTAGGGCTTGGGGCGCGCCCTGGTGTATCTTGGGGCCTGTGGGCCCCCATTTGCGTTGATTCCACCTTTTTAAAAATCACAAATATTCCAAAATAATTCTCCGTAAATTTTTATCGTGTTTGGACTTTGTTTGATATGTACTTTTTGCAAAACAAAAACATGCAACAAACAGGAACTGGCACTGTGCATTAGATCAATAGGTTATGATACGTCTCCGTTGTATCTATAATTTTTGATTGTTTCATGCCAATATTATTCAACTTTTACATACTTTTGGCAACTTTTTATATGATTTATTTGGACTAACTTACTTATCCAGTGCCCAGTGCCAGTTCCTATTTGTTGCATGTTTTTGTTTCGTAGAAAATCCATATCAAACGAAGTCCAAATGCGATAAAAATTTACGGAGAATTATTTTGGAATATATGTGATCTTTAGGCGGTGGAATCAACACAAAAGGGGGCCCACAGTGCCTACAACCCACCAGGGCACGCCAGGCACCCCCTGGCATGCCCAGGTGTCTTGTTCCCTCCTTGAAGGTCGGTTGGGGCCCTTCTTCTGACATAAGAAAGACAATTTATGGGAAAAAATCATGTAAAAATTTCAGCGCAATCGGAGCTACGGATCTCTGGGAATTTAAGAAACCGTGAAGGGCCAGATCTCGAGAACGCGAAACAAAAGAGAACAGAGAGGGAGATACAATCTCGGAGGGGCTCCCGCCCCTCCGCCGCCATAGGAGACAATGGACTAGAGGGGGAATTATACTCCCCATCTAGGGGGGAGGCCAAGGAAGAAGAAGTAGGGGGCTCTCCCCCCTGCTTCCAATGGCGCCGGAGTGCCACCGGCCGGGTCAACGATCGGGATGGCGATCTACATCAACAATCTTGCTACCGTCAACATCAACTCTCCCCCCTCTATGCAGCGGTGTAACACCTCTTCTCCCTGCTGTAATCTCCACTTAAACATGGTGCTCAACTCCATATATTATTTCCCAATGATCTATGGTTATCCTATGATGTTTGAGTAGATCCGTTTTGTCCTGTGGGTTAATCGTGATCTTGGTTGGTATGATTGTATATTTTATTTATGGTGCTGTCCTACGGTCCCTCCGTTCTCGCACAAACATGAGGGTCCCCTGTTGTAGGGTGTTGCAATATGTTCATGGTTCACTTATGGTGGGTTGCGAGAGTGACAGAAGCTTAAACCCAAGTAGGTGAGCTATGGCGTATGGGATAAAGAGGACTTGATACTTAATGCTACGGTTGGGTTTCACGACCTTAATGATCTTTAGTAGTTGCGGATGCTTGCTAGAGTTCCAATCATAAGTGCATATGATCCAAGTAGAGAAAGTATGTTAGCTCATGCCTCTCCATCATATAGAATTGCAAGAATGATTACCGGTCCTTGTTATCGATTGCCTAGGGACAAAGAACTTTCTTGTTGACACAAAACCTTTTACTAAACACCTAACTTTTATTATCTTGCAAAGTACTTCTCATTTTATTCCAAAGTAGTTCTAGCATCACACCTAGAAAATATTTTCATACTTGTTTCCGATAAAACAAACGTTAAGTGTGCTTAGAGTTGTATCGATGGTCGATAGAACTTGAAGGAATATTTGTTCTCCTTTAGCTCCTCGTTGCGTTCGACACTCTTATTTATCGAGAAGGCTACAAACGATCCCCTATATTTGTGGGTTATCAAGACCTTTTTCTGGTGTCATTGCCAGGGAGCAATAGCGTGGGGTGAATATTCTCGTGTGTGCTTGTTTGCTTTATCACCAAGTAGTTTTTATTTCTTGTTCTAAGTTGTTCTCTATCTTTAGTTATGGATATGGAACATGAAATACTAAAAAAATTAGTTGTACCTGCTACTCATGGAGATGGGGAACCTCCTAAAACCCTCGATGATCGTTATGTGAAAGATATTATGCACTACTTTGATAATCCTGAGAAAACCCCATTCAACTATATAATGGGAGTAACATTGGATCAATGTGAATACTTTAGGGATTATCGCTTGACTCATAAAGGGAAATTGTTATGGGATCAAATTCATATATTGAAGTGGTATGCTTGGAATCTATGCTCTAGATATGATTATACTTGTTGCTCTAGGATGAATGCTCCACATCTTCTCTTTTCATGTAAATTTAATGATAATGAAACCTTAGCTTCTTATGCTAATGGTATATATGATTACTATGATGTGGAACGAATAGAGGAATTTGTTGCTTTTAAGGGTGCACATGAAATTGAATCTTTGTTTGAAAAGTTTGAAGATTTTGATGATTCAGTTTATAGACCTAAATTTTTTGCTATCCTTAAATATTGATATGCTAATTATAAATACAATTACGATATTGTTGTATTTATTAATAATAACTCCGCTGTCCAAGAAAATACTAATATCTTGCAGGAGTCTATGGAAGAAGAAATTGATGAAACTGTGAGCTCATTGGATGAAAAAGATGATGAGGGGAGAGAAGAACAAACGGAGGAAGAGCGGATTAGCTACCCGTGCCCACCTTCTAATGAGAGTAACTCTTCAACTCATACATTATTTAATGCCCCTTCGTTCTTACCGAAGGATGAATGCTATGATAATTGCTATGATCCCGTTGATTCATTTGAAATATCCGTTTTTGATAACTTGATGCTTGCTATGCTTGTGGCCAAGATGCGAATATGAATTATTCTTATGGAGATGAACTTGCTATAGTTCCTTATGTTAATAATGAAATCCAGAAATAAGAATGACGGTCACTCCCGGGCTCTCACAGCGATTAGGGACTCTTGGCCGTCGGATCGTTTTCCTGATGCGTTCTCGGGCGTCGGATCTCGGGTCGGCTCACATGAGGCGTCGGATATTTACCAGATCATTGTGAGCCGTCGGATAAAATTCCAATGGCAACAAAATGTGAATACCATGCCCCCACCAGGGCATTTCGGTCATTTTGTGTAGTGGGGGTATAAAAGGGGGCCGCTGGAGACCTAGCCTCCTCCTCCCTCCCTCGCTCCTGCAGCCGCCTCCCTCCCTCCCATGCAGCCGCCTCCCTCACTCGCTCACTCCTCATCCGGCGATGGTGGCGGCGGCTCCCACGCCCGCGTTCTTCCCAACATGCCACCGCGTGGCCCCGCACGCCTAGGCAGCTCCCACCAACCACGGTGACGGCGGCAGCGGCCACGGAGGAGGGCGGCGGATCAGCGGCGCCGGCCGCCAGTGATGGCGTTTGTGGCGGTGGTGGATTCTTGCCGTCCAGTCGATCCTGCGCTCGATCTCCTAGCCCCTCCTCTCCTGCGCTCGTATCCCTACTGCCTCTCTCATGCCATCGCCGCCCCATCTCCTCTCGCACTTCCCGTCGCCGGGCTCGAGCTGCAGAGATGCGCCAGTGCTCGACCCGAGCAGCACGGTCCCTTGCTCGTGTCAGAGGTGCCCCTCCTCCTCGGTCTTCGTCCGTTGCTCTGCTTTCCGAGCACAGACTGCCACTGCCACTCGGCGCCGCGGCTGTGCCGTAGCTCGGGCCACAAGCACAGCGCACCATGGTGCTCCACCTCTGCTGCACTCGTCGATTCGTAGGAATGTCACTATTTTGTTCTGTTTTGGTTATTAGCTGCTGCTAATCTTTATTTTTTCATCTTCTTTTCATGCAGATTGGTCCATGATTCATGACGTTCTGGTCAATCCCCTGGTCGGCGACTCCTTCGATCTGTGCGTGCACATCATCTATTAGCAGCCTCGTCCATCTTTGTTCACGGATCTATGGGTCAACCCCTCTTCTCCTCCTTTCCCCTCCTCTTCTTTCTAGACCTAGGTGTAGGATTGTATGGCAGTATGCATTTTTTGCCGCGCTCTGTTCTGCTTGTAGATCATGTCCTTTCTGTTAAAGGCCAAAAGTATTTTTGTCTTTGTGCATTGGATGTTTGTCGATTCCTTCCTTCACTGCTTGTTTTTAGTGGAGCCTAGATATATGCCTTTTGTTCCTTGTCTAGATCTTTGTAGGGCCTATGATTGTTGGTCCTTTCACCTTTGTGCATGGAATGTTGGTTATTTTGTTCCTTGGCTTGTTTTATTTATTGTTTCTGTCTATTGTGCTCCTATGATTCGACAATAACCGAGGCAAGGGTGTAATGATCTGAGTTTCCAAATATTGAATTGCAATTATGGTTTAATTGATGTTTGCATTAGTGAGGAGCAGGGGTGGTCACACAAGCAGAATGGCCACCCAAGGTGTTTTTCTCAATCAGATCACATGCATCTCTTAAACATAACACCATAGCAAGTATGATTTACAGATTATTAGATATTATGGGTCTATGCTTTGTGTGTTTGTAGTGTTCCTAAATCTAGATATGTTGTTTACATATGTGCTGATTTCTGTTACTAAATGTCATGACCTAGGGTCGGCCAGAATTTGACGGCGGCTAGCCGGAGCAGCAGGTGGAGAAGAAGGGGGACCGGAGACGAGAGAGAGAGAAACATAGCAAGAGAGGATAAGAGCTGAACGATAGGCTAGAATGTTTTCATTTCAAACTTGGTGGCCGTCACGGCTTACACGCTTGATTATATACTGCAAGTCCATTACACAGCCCATAGGCCCACTACTCGAGCCCACTGCTCCTAGGCCCAATCTGGTCGCTTCATTTAAACCTCCTTGCTTTGCCTGCACGTGCTGCTTGTCTTCTGAACCGCGTCGCCGCCGATCACCTGTGAGCCACTGCTTACAGTACCTGCCCCTGAAGAACCTGCTTGTCCTCAAGCTGGTGCGCTCAGAAATCGAGCCTTGAGCACATCGTAGTCTTCCCAGGTTGCTGACGATGCATGCACTGTTGCCCATTTAACCAGAATCTGCAAATGTGCCACATTCCCCTTCTTGACCAAGCGACGATCGAGGATTTCTTCAGGAATGACACCTGGTGCTAACAAGTCCATAGGTACTGGTAATGTGGTGAACACAAGCGTGTGATCTGGCACATGGCCCTTCAATTGGGACACATGAAAGACCGGGTGCACTTGGCTTCCTGGTGGCAGTTCCAGTCTGTATGCTGCTGCCCCAATCTTCTCCAGAATTTTGTAAGGTCCAAAATACTTGAGCACCAACTTGTGACATGGCCTGTTTACCACAGTTGATTGAGAATACGGCTGGAGTCGCAGATACACCATCTCTCCCTGCATGAACACTCCGTCTGAGCGTTTTTTTCTAGCAAAGTGTTTGTACTTGCTCCGAGCCCTTGCCAAGTGATATTTTAGAGCAGCTGTGTGTTCAGTGTGGGTGGCCATCTAGGCCTTGATATCTGCGTGTGCCACACATAATGTCCTGCTAATTGACCTATGTTAGGAGCATGGCCATACAAATCTTGATATGGTGTACATCCCAGAGAGGAATGATATGTAGCATTGTACTAGAACTTGGCTTGTGGTAGCCAGGTTGCCCACTTGGCAGGACAGTCATGAACTGCACATCTCAGGTACATCTCCAGGCACTGATTAACTCGCTTGGTCTGCCCATCTGTTTGTGGATGATACGCTGTACTCATCTGCAATTCTGTCCCCCACACTCTAAAGAGCTCTTTCCAAAATGAACTAGTGAAGATCTTGTCTCTGTCTGACACAATGGACAGGGGCAGTCCATGCAACCTGACAATGTTGTTCAGGAACAATTTTGCTACTGAAGCAGCTGTGAAAGGATGTTTTAGAGGTAGAAAATGACTCACTTTAGTGAATCTATCTACTACCACTAAAATGGCACTGTAACCTTCTGATTTAGGTAGCCCCTTAATGAAGTCCATACTGATTGCTTGCCATGGACTGTCAGGTACAGTCAGAGGTTGTAACAGGTCTGGTTTCTTGCACAGTTCATGTTTTGCCTGTTGGCAAATAGCACACTGTTTGACAAAATTTTCCACAGCTACTTTCATACCAGCCCAACTGAACAGCTGCTTCACTCGATGATATGTTGGAAGCATACCAGAGTGTCCCCCACAGGACTTGTATGAAAAGCCTGAATTAACTTTGTTTGGAGACCAGCATTTTCTCCCACCTAGATTTTGTGATCCTGTTTCAGCAGCCCATCTTGTAACTGAAAACCTGGACAAGCATCTGGGTCCACTGCCAGCTTTTGTAATATGGAACAAGCAACAGGATCAACATAATAAGAATTGAGGATCTCTTGCACCCACACTGGCTTACTGGTAGATATATTCTGCATAAAGAACAAGTGTGCTACCCTGGACAGAGCATCAGCAACAGTGTTTTCCACTCCTTTCCTGTACTGAATAGAGAATTGCAGTCCCACTAGTTTGGTCATAGCCTTTCTTTGCAAATCTGATGTCAAGTTCTGATCTCCCAAATGACACAGGCTTTGATGATAAGTTTTAATCACAAATGGTGCTCTAGACAAATAAGATCTCCATCTGTCCACTGCCATCATAATTGCCAGAAACTCCTTCTCATAGATGGACTTCTTTTGGTTGGCCATGCCCAGAGCTGTACTGTAGAAAGCAACAGGGTGTCCTTCCCGGGACAGAACATCACCCACTCCAGTGTTGCAGGCATCTGTCTCTACAGTAAAAGTTTTGTCGAAGTTTGGTAGTGCCAGAACTGGGGTGTTGACCATAGCTTCTTAGAGTTGTTGGAAAGCCTGTTGAGCTGCTATGGACCAATCAAATGCTTGCTTGTTTAGGAGAGTAGTGAGAGGTTTGGCCAGCAAACCATAATTTCTCACAAACTTCCTATAATATCCAGTTAGTCCAAGAAACCCTCTTAATTTAGTGACATTAGTGGGTGTAGGCCACTGCACCATTGCCTCAGTCTTTGCAGGATCTGTAGCTACTCCTTTGTCAAAGATGATGTGTCCCAAATATTCCAAGGATTGCTGGGCAAACACACACTTAGATTCTTTCACAAACAACTGGTTTCCTTTAGGATGTCAAACACAGATTGTAGATGTTCCAAATGATCTTCTAGTGTCAGACTGAATACCAGGATTTCATCCATAAACACAAGCACATACTTCCTGTTTGGGCCTGCAAACATGAAGTTCATAACACACTAAAATGTTCCTGGGGCAGTAGCTAACCCAAAAGGAACCACCCTGAATTGAAATTGTCCATGGTGTGTCTTGAAAGCTGTCTTATACTCATCCTCTTTTTTCATTCTTATCTGATGGTAACCAGCTTTAAGGTCCAACTTAGAAAACCATTTAATTCCTCCTAACTCATCCAAAATCTCATCAATGACAGGCATGGGAAACTTATTTTTGATAGTTACCTCATTCAACCTTCTGTAATCTACACAGAACCTCCATGTTTCATCTTTCTTTTTAACTAGTAACACTGGAGCAGCAAAAGGGCTCATACTGGGAGTTATCAGGACAGCAGCTAGAATTTCCTTGACCTTCCTTTCTATTTCATCGTTCTGCTGTGGTGAATATCTATATGGTCTGCAATTGACCAGTACTGTATCTGGCAACAGATTGATCGTGTGATCAAAAGCTCTGTGGGGAGGAAGAGACTTTGGATCCTGGAATACCTCTTTGTTGCTGTCTATTACTTGTTGCACAACAGGAGGTATGTCAGTGACAGGTGCCATAACTATGCGATTTAACAAAGCTATAGCCCACACTTCATTTCCTTTCTCCCACTTCAGTAGTTGTTCTGTAGAAACCTCTTCCATCTGGTCTTGTTTCTTGGGCAATACACCTTGTAATTTGATTTCCTGTCCTTCATACTGGAACTGAATCCATTTGTCAGCCCAATGGCACTTCATTACCCCCACTGTTCCAACTAGTCCATTCCCAATATAATGTCTTGGCCTCCTAATGGCAACACTTGCATGGAGTTACAGAAACTGTGGCCTTGTATACACAAAGTTAGCTGAGGAACTACTTCAGTGCAGGTGATAATCTCTCCATTTGCTACTTTCACTGGTCTAGGTCGTTCCAACTTCTCAGCAGAAACTGCAATCTTGTCTAACAGTGACTGATCCACAAACGTGTGGGTGCCGTCAGAGTCTACCAGAATCAACACAACCTTGTTGCCCACCAGTGCTCGAAGCTGAATTGTCCTGGGGTGTGATGCACCAGACAGGGCTGTAGTTGAAATAGTAGCACATTCCTCCGTATCTGCTATAACCAGTGCACCCAACACTGCATCTGAAATAATTTCATGTGGATCCACCAGCTCTACCGCTTTCAGTTGTACTCCCCCTGGTACTGCCTGATTGCATGTGTGCCCTGGTACAAACTTATCTCCACACTTGTAGCACAGGCCATTTGCACGAAGGTACTCCTTTAACTACTTAGCTTTCCATAATTCACCCATGGCCAGTCCAGAGCGTGTGTCTGATTTGCTGTACGCTGCTTTGGCATAACTGGGCTTACTACTTTTCTATTGAAGCAGTAAACCTTCCTGGACTGACGCATACAGAGCTGCCACCTGAATCGTACCTGGTATCTGGAACTCCACAGCTGACCTGAGCTCCTTCTTAAGACCCATAACAAAGCGAGTAACCAGAAAAGTGTCACTAATCGTAGGCTCATACAATCTAACTGTGTACACTAGCTGCAGGAATTGTTGTTTGCATTCCTCGACAGTGTCCACCTGTTTTAGCAGCATCAGTTCCTTCATCTTCTGCCTGTACACATCAACATCAAACTCCAACAATATCGCCTGACAGAATTGCTCCCAAGTATGAAACTCATCAGACAGTTTGAAGGCCTGGTACCAATGGGCTGCATTATCTGACATATACAGAGATGCGGACGTGACCTTAAAACTCTCAGGGATGTGGTACAGCCTAAAAAATGCATCACACTTGTCGAGCCAAATCCGAACATCTGTGCCATCGAATTTGGGGAAATCCATTTTCAGCATCCATTGCCGCTTGCCCATGTTCCCATTCCCCATTGGAAGTACAGAATGGTGAAGAACATATGCTACCTCAAGTATTTGGAGAGGACGCGGTGGTGGTCGCGCGCCCAGAATGCCGTCGGAAACCTCGGACGCAGTTGGGGACAATGCCTCCGGTACTCCCTGCTGCCTGCCCATCTGCGCCGCATGTACTTCACTCGGTTGCACCTGGCCGAGCGTGTTGCACGAGAGATCGACCTTGACTTGGACTTGGTCGAGGCGCGCTGATTGCTCGGTCAGCTTGGCGTCGAGGGCCGCTAGCTGCGCGCTGAGTTCGTCGATGGTGGCCAATTTTCTCTACGTGGCGCGGATCTTCGCGAACTTCTTCAACATCCTCTCCTGAAATGCCTCCATCTTGTCCGCGATGAAGCGCGACTGCGGACTCGGCTTGAATGTTGTCGTGGTCGCCGAATTCCCCTAAACAGCCCACCTCAGGTCAGGGATTACGCAGATCGAACCCTAAGGTGATCCGCTACCGTCGCCTCGGATTTGCTGGGCACGAGTCGGGAAATTTTTTTCCGGGCGATTCATGGAGGAGCGGAGCGACGGCTCTGATACCAAACTGTCACGACCTAGGGTCAGGCAGAATTTGACGGCGGCTAGCCGGAGCAGCAGGTGGAGAATAAGGGGGACTGAAGACGAGAGAGAGAGAAACAGAGCGAGGGAGGATAAGAGCAGAATGATAGGCTAGAATGTTTTCATTTCAAACTTGGTCGCCGTCAAGGCTTACACGCTTGCTTATATACTGCAAGTCCATTACACGGCCCACAGGCCCAGTACTCGAGCCCACTGCTCCTAGGCCCAATCTGGTCGCTCCATTTAAACCGCCTTGCTTCGCCTGCGCACGCTACTTGTCTTCTGAACCGCGTCGCCACTGATCACCTATGAGCCACTGCTTACACTAAATAGACTAGCAGTTCTGTCAAATGGTTCTAAATAGTTGCAGCTAGGAAATACTAGTCCCCATATTGGATGACTTGTCTATTTTATGTCTTGAGTTGAAAGAATTATTGCCAATTCTGTCAAACATATCTATTAAAATAGTGTTTCTCTTCATATATAGTAGAAATAATTATATGAGAAGCTAATGCAACTACTCAAGGTAACAAAGAGGAGAAGAGCTTTGCTATGGGATGGCATCTTTTTGTTAGGCACATGAATTCTTATTCTGAACAAGTTTAAAATTTGACATGGCGCCGGTTTGTAGGTGTTTTTTTCTCTCTCTATATATATAGATCAGATGCTTTCTACATGCTCTTGCTCTTCATAGATCATCTATTTGTCAGGCCTATCACTTTATGAGTTTCAAATAATAAACTAGGTCTTGCAAAATGCAACTACATGAATTTTAGGCCTATGCTCACTCGCCGATTGTTGTAGGTGTTCTCTCATTGTCACACTACTAGCCACCTCTCCTCTCCATGGCGCTCAATTCCTTGACAGGAGCCTGTTTTGTGTGCAGCACGACTATCCCAAAGGTGTAGCTATCGCTGTACAGAGTTGTACTTCCTTGCCGGAAACCTCTCCAATTCAGGTATACCACCTCCCTCCCGTCTTTTTCTTTCTTTTGTGTGATTCATGATTTATGAACGTGTGATGTGGAATGTCTTTAATGGTAAATTTTTGGATCGTTGTTTGTGGTCGATACAGCTACAAAAGCAGATATGCAAATTTGAGACCAATTATACTGTGCTTACTAAAAATAACAACTCTGATAATTGCGCAGAGGATAGGTCTCACACTTTTATTTACATATTTAGCTTCATTTTTCTGATAAGAGTATCCTCAAAGTATGGCAACTATTCACTTACTTAATTGTTGTTGTCCTTTTCTTCCTTTACTTGTACTCATCGAAACCTTTCCCTTTTGTTTGTACTGGTGTCAGCTATGACCTGGAGAAAGGTGTTTAGACTCCCTAAGATGGCATATGTCGCTGAGGAGACGTGATCTCCGAGCAGCCCTTCTCATAGCTCGCAATCCAGGTCGATGCCAAATTCAACTTCCAGGAGGCTTTTTGTGCTGTGGCTGCAGGTTCGTGTTATTGGGGGGAAATATCTTCTGTTTATTTCTTATATTGGTGATGTGGGTGAGTTGATTTCTACCTGATTTGTTCCTTTCCATCTTAATCTGTGTAGCGTTAAGCATTTGAATGGAGCACATATAGGCATGCCCCGGTTCATCTTAGGTGAGTGTGGATCTTACATTGTTCTGTTTTACTAGATGTTTATTCGCGTGTTGTGATGGCATATCTGATTGTTTATATTGTTTGACATGTATTCTGTGCACAGAGTCACTTGGTTGTTTGATGTATTCGTGCTCGTCGGCGGGACGGTGCAAGGCGCAACTCCGACGCGGTTCCTCGCTGATTGGACGGCGTTCAGGCGCAACCCCGGCGCGCACTGAGTATTGCCTCAGCTATAACCTCCCTTGGTGAGCTCCATCTTCCTTTTGCTCCTCTGCTTCGGCTAATGTATGGGACATGGCCGTGGCTATATTTATGTGGTGCTCGTCTAGTTGATGCTCTATGCCCTACTCGTGCATCGTTCCTACTTGAGCTCTGTAGTTGTGGATCCATGCTATCTTAGGGTTTGCAGGCTGCTTTTCATGTTTAGTTGATATCATAGGAGCTCATTTCATGCTCTAGTTTACATGTGGATGCCCTGGTCCTATAGCTATGCTCCTAGATTTGCTAGATTGATCAGTGGCGTTCGTGCTAGGGCGATGATGATTAATCGTGGCTAAAATAAGTGTGCCTTTGAGCAATCGAGGCACCTGTGGGTATCAAGTTGGATCCTCCCTCTTGTCTCTAGAATCCTTTTTGATCCCGTGATACTTGTTGTTGTCCTTGGATGGTCATTCTTGTTGAGTGATAACTAGGGCAGCTCCACTGTATAAACAGATTGGTCTGGTAATAAGAGATGACGTGGGTAGGTTATATGATCGAGTAAAGGCGAACCTGAGCCCACTATGCAATGAACCCTGAACCATTTTATGTGTTTTTAATGGTGTTGCTTATTTATGCTCAAGTGGTGTTCGTGCTAGGGCGATGATGATTACCTTGGCTGAAATTAGCGTGCCTTTGAGCAATCGAGGCACCTATGGGTATCAAGTTGGATTGTCACTCTTGTCTCTAGAATCCTTTTTGATCCTGTGATACTTGTTGTTGTCCTTGGATGGTCATTCTTGTTGAGTGATAACCAGGGCAGCTCTACTATATCAACATATTGATCTGGTGAGCGAGAGATGACAGGGGTAGGTTATATGATCGAGGAAAGGTGAATCTGACCCCACTATGCAATGAACCCTGAATCCTTTCTATTTGTATTTAAAGGTGTTGCTTGTCTAGAATCTAGAAACAAGAACTCAAGCTCCCACGGGCGCACCTTAGAGCTCAGGTACTCTCGGCCGTCGGATCGTTTTCCAGATGCGTTTTTGGGTGTCGGATCTCGGGTTCGTCCCACGTGAGGCGTCAGATATTTACCAGATCCTTGTGAGCCGTCGGCTAAAATTCCAATGGCAACAAAATGTGAATACCATGCCCCCACCAGGGCATTTCGGTCATTTCGCGTAGGGGGGGGGGGTTAAAACGGGTGGGGGGGGGCGCTCCTGTGACAGAGACCTAGCCGCCTCCTCTCGCTTGCTCCTGCAGCCGCCTCCCTCCCTCCCTCCCACGTAGCTACCTCCCTCACTTACTCGCTCCTCATCCGGCGACGGCGGCGGCTCCCGCACCCGCGTTCTTCCTCCCCCAACATGCCCCCGCGCGGCCCCGCACGCCTAGGCAGCTCCCACCAACTACGGCGACTATGGCAGCGGCCACGGAAGAGGGTGGCGGATCAGCGGCGCCGTTGATGGCTTCCGTGGCGGCTATGCGATGAACCTTGAACCATTTTTATTTGTATTTAAAGGTGTTGCTTATTTATGCTCAAGTGGTGTTCGTGCTAGGGCGATGATGATTACCTTGGCTGAAAGTAGTGTGCCTTTGAGCAATCGAGGCACCTATGGGTATCAAGTTGGATCCTCCCTCTTGTCTCTAGAATCCTTTTTGATCCTGTGATGCTTGTTGTTGTCCTTGGATGGTCATTCTTGTTGAGTGATAACCAGGGTAGCTCTACTGTATAAACAGATTGAGCTGGTGATAAGTGATGACGGGGGCAGGTTATATGATCGAGGAAAGGTTAATCTGAGCCCACTATGCAATGAACCTTGAACCCTTTTTATTTGTATTTAAAAGTGTTGCTTATTTATGCTCCAGTGTTTATAGCCATCTTATGTAAAGATTTCTTATCTCTCATATCTTCACTGCATATAAGAGGGTGCTTGGATACGTTTTAGTCCCATGACTAAAAGTAGTGGGACTAAAACTTGCTAGCCTCACTCATGCTTGGATCCAAATACTAAAGAGACTAAAATCAAGTTATTAAGCATTTATTATCCTCCAAACCCTCCAATCCAGAACTCGCATGTGTTAAAGGAGAGGAATTAAATGAGGGGAGAGAGGACTAATACATATTTTAGTAGGTTTCATATGACTAAAAAAATTTAGCCTCAAGACTAGTCCTAGCCTCTCTTTAGTCAGGGGTGCTTGGAACTTTAGCCTCTAAAAGAGACTATTTTTAGTCAGACTAAAAATAGTCCCTTGGATCCAAGCACCCTCTAAGTTGCTCTTGATCTTTTATTGTTTGTTGTTGGTTCTTAATTTAATCTGGTAAAGAGTTTCTTATCTCTCATATCTTCACTGCATATAAGTTGTTCTTGATCTTTTATTGTTTGTTGTTGGTTCTTAATTTAATCTGGTAAATAGTAAGTTGCACTTTGTTGGTCCATTTGGGTTGTGGATTTATTTATTATGATGGTGAGACACACCTATGGTGAGACACTATTTCGATGATGATGTGCACTCTTCACACCTCGCTCTGAATTGGCACAAGAAGATTGTTCTAGATTGGAATCCATATAACTTTGAGAAGGTCAGCTTTGGACCTTGTTTGATTGCTCATTTCTTCTTTTCCTCAGAATGGCATATGATATTTACCGTCCAACTCTGAGCTATTGCAGGTCGGTGTCTACTCTCTCTCTCTCTCTCTCTCTCTCTCTCTCTGACTGCCTCTCCTCCCATTGACTTGGCATGCTGGTCACTGCCGTGTCTCCTGCTGGCTTGCCCCTCGCCCTCGTTGGGAGGGTTGTGTGGGCCATCCTACATTTTAACCCACATACCTTTGAAAAGGTCAACTTTGGTCCTTATTTGATTCTTGGGTTAGATAAATGTCGTTGGGGTCCCAGAAGGTTGCACAAACACGAACTAGATTGGAAGCAGGTAGGCATAAAATTTGTGTTTTTGTGAAGTTAAATAAAATTGACATCATATATACTAACGCGTAGTTCTACTTCAATTGTGTATGTATGAATATGTTGCTTCCAAATCTGCATTTATCTCTCTGCAGTATGCTCATTTGCTATATAGTTTTGAAGTTTACATATCATGTATATTTATTATATATCTCTCATGGTCTTTCCCTAGATTTTACTTTATGACGTGTGTGCTACCGTGTAGAGATTGAACGGAATCTGCTTAGACTATTTATTGGGTTCGGCAATAATATAATCATAAATCATGGTATGAGACTATGGGTATACTTTTACAGTTTTCTTAATTTTCTACCTCCGTTGATATAGCATATCCTCTTTGTATTATTTCACAGGATTCTTTACTAGCAGCTAAAATATCCTAAACAATCTAGAAAAGAGATAGCTTAAATGGATGCATGTTTTCTCAAATTAGGTTGCTCCTACCGTGTATATAAATGTGATGTTTCCTTCCATGACTAAACAAGCTGATGTTTGGTGAATCCTTTATAGTCTTCCATTGTTAAATTAGTTCATGTGTTTTGCTATGGTCAATTCCTATGTATGTATTGTTTTGTTTCTCTGGTTTTAACTTCTGTGCGCTGATGAAGTGAGAGCTCGGTGTCGTGTCCGCCGGCTGAGCGGCAAGCTTGAGCTACAAGTTGCTGAACAAGGTGGTCCAACTGTGAGGATCCCATCTCTCACTCTATGTGTGTATCTCTCAGTCCCGTTCCCCTTTATAGTAATCATTCATGCCTGTAGGGATCACCAAGATTTTTCTTGGTTCTGTAGTTGTGGATTGCTGTGATTGTTACTTTAATAGTGGATCATATATATACACTTGGCAACTCAGTTTAGGATATCGCTTGGTAAATGCTGATTGTTAGTGCAACAGTGGATCATATATATACACCTGGCAACTCTGTTTAGGATATCGCTTGGTAAATGTTGATTGTTACTGCAATAGTGGATCATATATATACACCATATATATATACTAATTGTTGATTGTTCCTTCCATTTTGGTGGCAACCTTGTTGTTCCGTGCACTATAGTCTGTTGTTTTTACCGTTCGGTTCATGAAGGTAAAGCACACTATGCATTATTCACTCTTAATTGTTTTTTGTTCATCCATGGTTATTCTTCATGAGCGAGCTATCTTAACTCCAACCATTTATGTGGCTGTCAAAGACAATATTTTTATCCTGTCAATGGTCCCTCAGCACATACGAGAGTATTTGAGCTGTGATTCATGGCTAATTCCGACGATGATGTTAAAATAAAGCACTGTGTTGCATCCACCTGAGTTCTGAATGCTATTTCTATAATCAATTTTCTTGAACATAAAGTATTCTTATCATTAGAGAGCTTGCCGATTGTACATTCAAACTATTATTATGATGTGTTTTCCTATAGGAGAGGTTGTTTGCGTACCAAATATAATTGATGCTTTAGAAAACCAAAGGGCCTTTCACTTTGGAAAGACGACAATTTCATGTCCGACTATGTTATTCCACGACAATAAATATGGACCAGGGCTAGACATTGTCCTTTGTCAGAATTTATATCTGAAATATCATGTTCTATCCATGGACAGTTGTATGTTGTAATGTCGCGGGTCATATCGAAAAAATCTGTAAAATTACTTATGAAAGATAAAGATGGAAAATGTATGGAGACTCAGAACATTTTTCCCCAAGGTTTATGCCTCAACTATAATAATTAGTAGTAGCATGTGTTGTATTGTATTTAACAGTAATAATTAGTAGAAATCCCTTTTAAGTTTATCGACATGGCCCTATAATAATTAGTAGTACCCTGCGTTGTATTGTCTTTCACAGTATATCCTCGGATACATTTATTTTATTTTCTCTTTGGCTACTGAATTTTATTGCTATTCTTCTGCACATATATGTGATGTGGTACATTCTTTCTCTTCATGTTTTAAGAAATTACTTTAGATACTTCAGGTTTTATTGTTATTCTCTATGATCAGTAGATTTCCATTGTGGATTGTTATCCTCTATCATTAGATAGTGTCTTGTAGCCTGTTTTCCTGATGTTTATTTGAATATGTTTTCTTTTATCCACAGATGAAGCCCATCCATTTGTCTGTTCTTCGTCCAGGTCACAAAGTCTTTGTGACAGGATTCTTCCCTTTGTAAATATGAAAGCAGCTTGTAAAGTCTATTCATAGACTTGCTCAGCTGCTTTGTAGCCCAACTGATTATGTACTCTTGATCGTCCTCATGCCATCTGTCAACTCCATGGTGAATCGTCTTTTTATCTTAAGGTCATGTTTACAAGGTTCATATCATAAGGAATGTCATGTCCCGTGAATCAAGTTCAGTATGTTGTCTATTAAATATATTCCTGTTTCTTGTTCAGAATGTGATGCTCCTGTTCAGATAATCAGTAGTGCATATTTTGGCTGATATTCCTACTACCGAGCACTTGGTGGATTTGTTGACTATTATAGCCTTTTTCCGTGTAACTTAAGAAGTGTTAACATATTTTTAAAATGTTTCTATAATTTTGAAATCTGTTCACATGTTTCAAAAATGTTCGTTGAATTTAACAAGTGTCTGCACATCTATATCTCGCTCCTATCATATCCTTCACTGCATGTTATCTTGTATGATTGCATTGTTGGGGAACGTAGCAGAAATTCAAAATTTTCCTACATGTCACCAAGATCTATCTATGGAGAAACCAGCAACGAGGGGAAGGAGAGTGCATCTACATACCCTTGTAGATCGCTATGCGGAAGCGTTCAAGAGAACGGGGTTGAAGGAGTCGTACTCGTCGTGATCCAAATCACCGGAGATCCTAGTGCCGAACGGACGGCACCTCCACGTTCAACACACGTACAGCCCGGTGACGTCTCCCATGCCTTGATCCAGCAGGGAGAGAGGGAGAGGTTGAGGAAGACTCCATCCAGCAGCAGCACAATGGCGTGGTGGTGGTGGAGGAGCGTGGTACTCTAGCAGGGCTTCGCCAAGCACCGCAAGAGATGAGGAGGAGAGAGGGGTAGGGCTGCACCAACAGGGGAAGAATTCATGTCTCTGGCAACCCAAAACCTCAAGTATATATAGGGGAGGGGAGGGGCTGCGCACCTGGGGTGGGCCTCAGGGTCCATCTGCCCTAGGGTTTGCCCCCTTTCCCTCTCCCTTGCGCCTTGGGCCTTGGTGGGGGGCGCACCAGCACACCTGGGGCTGGTCCCCTCCCACACTTGGCCCATGCAGCCCTCCGGGGCTGGTGGCCCCACTTGGTGGACCCCCGGGACCCTCCCGGTGGTCCCGGTACATTACCGATAAAACCCGAAACTTTTCCAGTGACCAAAACATGACTTCCCATATATAAACCTTTACCTCCGGACCATTCCGGAACTCCTCGTGACATCTGGGATCTCATCCGGGACTCCGAACAACATTCGGTAACCACATACAAACTTCCTTTATAACCCTAGCGTCATCGAACCTTAAGTGTGTAGACCCTACGGGTTCGGGAACCATGCAGACATGACTGAGACATTCTCCGGTCAATAACCAACAGCGGAATCTGTATACCCATGTTGGTTCCCACATGTTCCAAGATGATCTCATCGGATGAACCACGATGTCGAGGATTCGATCAATCACGTATTCAATTCCCTTTGTCTAGCGGTATTGTACTTGCCCGAGATTCGATCGTCGGTATCCCAATACCTTGTTCAATCTCGTTACCGGCAAGTCTCTTTTACTCGTTCCGTAACACATAATCCCGTGATCAACTCCTTGATCACATTGTGCACATTATGATGATGTCCTACCGAGTGGGCCCAGAGATACCTCTCCGTCACACGGAGTGACAAATCCCAGTCTTGATTCGTGCCAACCCAACAGACACTTTTGGAGATACCTGTAGTGTACCTTTATAGCCACCCAGTTATGTTGTGACGTTTGGCACACCCAAAGTATTCCTACGGTATCCGGGAGTTGCACAATCTCATGGTCTAAGGAAATGATACTTGACATTAGAAAAGCTTTAGCATACGAACTACACGATCTTTGTGCTAGGCTTAGGATTGGGTCTTGTCCATCACATCATTCTCCCAATGATGTGATCCCGTTATCAACGACATCCAATGTCCATGGTCAGGAAACTGTAACCATCTATTGATCAACGAGATAGTCAACTAGAGGCTTACTAGGGACATGGTGTTGTCTATGTATCCACACATGTATCTGAGTTTCCTATCAATATAATTCTAGCATGGATAATAAACGATTATCATGAACAAGGAAATATAATAATAACTAATTTATTATTGCCTCTAGGGCATATTTCCAACAGTCTCCCACTTGCACTAGAGTCAATAATCTAGTTCATATCGTCATGTGATTAACACTCACAGGTCACATCGCCATGTGACCAACATCCAAAGAGTTTACTAGTGTCACTAAACTAGTTCACATCATCATGTGATTAAGACTCAATGAGTTCTGGGTTTGATCATGTTTTGCTTGTGAGAGAGGTTTTAGTCAATGGGTCTGCAACATTCAGATCCGTATGTACTTCAAAAATTTATATCTCATCTTGTAGATGCAACTACTACGCTACATTTGGAGCCATTACAAATAACTATTCTACTTGGAGCTATTCTAAATTGTTGCTCCATTATACGTATCCGGTATCTCTACTCAGAGCTCTCCGGATAGGTGTTAAGCTTGCATCGATGTAACTCTTTACGCCGAACTCTTTATCACCTCCATAACTGAGAAACATGTCCTTATTACTCCAAGGACAATTTTGACCGCTGTCTAGTGATCCACTCCTGGATCACCTTTGTACCCTCTTGCCAGACATGTGGCAAGGCACACATCAGGTGCGGTACTCAGCATGGCATACCGTATAGAGCCTATGACAAAAGCATAGGGGACGACATTCGTTCTTTCTCTTTCTTCTGCTGTGGTCGAGCTTTAAGTCTTAACTTCATACCTTACAACTCAGGCAAGTACTCCTTCTTTGACTGATCCATCTTGAACACCTTCAAGATCATGTCAAGGTATGTGCTCATTTGAAAGTACCATTAAGCGTTTTGATCTATCCTTATAGATCTTGATGCTCAATGTTCAGGTAGCTTAATCCAGGCTTTTCATTGAAAAACACTTTCCAAATAACCCTATATGCTTTCCAGAAATTCTACATCATTTCTGATCCACAATATGTCAACAACATATACTCATCAGAAATTCTATAGCGCTCCCACTCACTTCTTTGGAAATACAAGTTTCTCATAAACTTTGTATACACCCAAAATCTTTGATCATCTCATCAAAGCATACATTCCAACTGCGAGATGCTCACTCCAGTCCTTAGAAGGATTGCTGGAGCTTTGCATACTTATTAGCATCTTTCAAGATTGACAAAACCTTCCGGTTGTATCACATACAACCTTTCCTCAAGAAAATCGTCGAGGAAACAATGTTTTGACATCCTATCTGCAAGATTTCATAAATAATGCAGTAATCGCTAATATAATTCCAACAGACTCTTAGCATCGCTACGAGTGAGAAAGTCTCATCATAGTCAACTCCTTGAACTTGTCGGAAAAAATCTTAACGACAAGTCGAGCTTTCTTAATGGTGATACTTACCATCATTGTCCGTCTTCCTTTTAAAATCCATCTGTACTCAACAGCCTTACGACCATCGAGCCGTTCTGCCAAAGTCTACACTTTGTTTTTCATACATGGATCCTCTCTCGGATTTTATGGCCTCGAGCCATTTATCGGAATCCGGGCCCACCATCGCTTCTCCATAGCTCGTAGGTTCATTGTTGTCTAGCAACATGACTTCCAAGACAGAATCACGTACCACTCTGAAGTAGTACACATCCTTGTCATCCCACGAGGTTTGGTAGTGACTTGATCTGAAGTTTCATGATCACTATCATAAGCTTCCACTTCAATTGATGTAGGTGCCACAGGAACAACTTCCTGTGCCCTGCCACACACTAGTTGAAGAGACGGTTCAACAACCTCATCAAGTCTCCACCATCCTCCCACTCAATTCTTTCGAGAGAAACTTTTCCTCGAGAAAGGACCCGATTCTAGAAAAAATCCCTTATTGCTTTCGGATTTGAGACAAGAGGTATACCCAACTGTTTTTGGGTGTCCTATGAAGATGCATTTATCCGCTTTGGGTTTGAGCTTATCAGCCTGAAACTTTTTCACATAAGCATCGCAGCCCCTAACTTTTAAGAAATGATAGCTTAGGTTTCTCTAAACCATAGTTCATATGGTGTCATCTCATCGGAATTACATGGTGCCCTATTTAAAGTGAATGCGGTTGTCTCTAATGCCTAACCCATAAACTATCGTGGTAATTCAATAAGAGAAATCATGGTATGCATCATATCCAATAGGGTGCAGTTATGATGTTCGGACACACCATCACACTATGGTGTTCCAGGCTGTATTAGTTGTGAAACAATTTCCACAATGTCTTAATTCTGTGCCAAACTCGTAATTCAGATATTCATCTCTATGATCATATCATAGATATTTTATCCTCTTGTCACGACGATCTTTCAACTTCACCCTGAAATTACTTGAACCTTTCAATAATTCAGACTCATGATTCATCAAGTAATTATACTCAACATCTACTCAAATCATCTGTGAAGTAAGAACATAACGATATCCACTACACGCCCCAACACTCATTGGACTGCACACATCAAAATGTATTACTTCCAACAAGTTGCTTTCTAGTTCCATTTTACTTAAAACGAGGCTTTCAGTCATCTTGCCCATGTGGTATGATTTGCATGTCTCAAGTGATTCAAAATCAAGTGAGTCCAAATGGTCCATTTGCATGGAGTTTCTTCATGCACATACACCAATAGACATGGTTCGCATGTCTCAAACTTTTCAAAAACGACTGAGCCCAAAGATCTATCAACATGGAGCTTCTTCATGCATTTTATACCGATATGACTTACGTGGCAGTGCCACAAGTAGGTGGTACTATCATTACTATCTTTTGGCATGAACATGTGTATCACTACGATCGAGATTCAATAAACCATTCATTTTAGGTGTAAGACCATTGAAGGTATTATTCAAATAAACAGAGTAACCATTATTCTCCTTAAATGAATAACCGTATTGTGATAGACATAATCCAATCATGTCTATGCTCAACGCAAACACCAATCTTGATGGTAGAGGGAGCGTACGATATTTGATAAACCTTGGAAATACTTCCAACACATATCGTCATCTCACCTTTTAGCTAGTCTCCGTTTATTCCGCAGCCTTTTATTTCGAGTTTACTAACATTTAGCAACCGAACCGGTATCTAATACCATGGTGCTACTAGGAGTACTAGTAAAGTACACATTAACACAATGTATATCCAATATACTCCTATCGACCTTGCCAGCCTTCCCATCTACCAAGTATCTAGGGTAATTCTGCTCTAGTGGCTGTTCCCCTTATTACAGAAGCACTTAGTCTCGGGTTTGGGTTCAACCTTGGGTTTCTTCACTAGAGCAGCAGCTGATTTGCCGTTTCATGAAGTATCCCTTCTTGCCCTTGCCCTTCTTGAAACTAGTGGTTTGACCAACCATCAACAATTGATGCTTCTTCTTGATTTCTACTTTTGTGGTGTCAAACATCGCGAATATCTCAAGGATCATCATATATGTTCCTGATATATTATAGTTCATCACGAAGCTCTAGCAGCTTGGTGGTAATGACTTTGGAGAAACATCACTATTTCATCTGGAAGATCAACTCCCACTCGATTCAAGCGATTGTTGTACTCAGACAATCTGAGCACAAGTTCAACAATTGAGCTTTTCTCCCTTAGTTTGCAGGCTAAGAAAATCGTCGGAGGTCTTATACCTCTTGACGTGGGCACGAGCCTGAAATCCCAATTTCAGCCCTCGAAACATCTCATATGTTTCGCGATGTTTCAAAACGTCTTCGGTGCCTCAACTCTAAGCCGTTTAACTGAACTATCACGTAGTTATCAAAATGTGTATGTCAGATGTTCGCAACATCCACAGACAACGTTCGAGGTTCAACACACTGAGCGATGCATTAAGGACATAAGCCTTCTATGAAGCAATGAGGACAATCATCAGTTTACGGACCTAGTCCGCATAATTGCTACTATCAACTTTCAACTAAAATTTCTCTAGGAACATATCTAAACAGTAGAACTATAGCGCGAGCTACGACATAATTTGCGAAGACCTTTTGACTATGTTCAGGATAATTAAGTTCATCTTATGAACTCCCACTCAGATAGACATCCCTCTAGTCATCTAAGTGATTACATGATCCGAGTCAACTAGGCCGTGTCCGATCATCACGTGAGACGGACTAGTCAACATCGGTGAACATCTTCATGTTGATCGTATCTACCATACGACTCATGCTTGACCTTTCAGTCTCTTGTGTTCCGAGGCCATGTCTGTACATGCTAGGCTCGTCAAGTCAACCTAAGTGTTTCCCGTGTGTAAATCTGTCTTACACCCGTTGTATGTGAACGTTATAATCTATCACACCCGATCATCACGTGGTGCTTCGAAACAACGAACTGTCGCAATGGTGCATAGTTAGGGGGAACACTTTCTTGAAATTATTATGAGGGATCATCTTATTTACTACCATCGTTCTAAGTGAACAAGATGCAAAAACATGATAAACATCACATGCAATCAAATAATAGTGACATGATATGGCCAATATCATATAGCTCCTTTGATCTCCATCTTGGGGCTCCATGATCATCTTGTCACCGGCATGACACCATGATCTCCATCATCGTGTCTTCTTGAAGTTGTCTCGTCATCTATTACTTCTACTACTATGGCTAACGCTTTAGCAATAAAGTAAAGTAATTACATGACGTTTAAGTTGACACGCAGGTCATAAATAAATAAAGACAACTCCTATGGCTCCTGCCGGTTGTCATACTCATCGACATGCAAGTCGTGATTCCTATTACAAGAACATGATCAATCTCATACATCACATATCATTCATCACATTCTTTTTGGCCATATCACATCACATAGCATACCCTGCAAAAACAAGTTAGACATCCTCTAATTGTTGTTTGCATGTTTTACGGGGCTGCTATGGGTTTCTAGCAAGAACGTTTCTTACTAAGCAAAGACCACAACGTGATATGCCAATTGCTATTTACCCTTCATAAGGACCCTTTTCATCGAATCCGATCCGACTAAAGTGGGAGAGACAGACACCCGCTAGCCACCTTATGCAACTAGTGCATGTCAGTCGGTGGAACCAGTCTCACGTAAGAGTACGTGTAAGGTCGGTCCGGGCCACTTCATCCCACAATGCTGCCGAATCAAGATTGGACTAGTAACGGTAAGCATATTGAACAAAATCAATGCCCACAACTACTTTGTGTTCTACTCGTGCATAGAATCTACGCAATAGACCTAGCTCATGATGCCACTGTTGGGGAACGTAGCAGAAATTCAAAATTTTCCTATGTGTCACCAAGATCTATCTATGGAGAAACCAGCAACGAGGGGAAGGAGAGTGCATCTACATACCCTAGTAGATCGCTATGCGGAAGCGTTCAAGAGAACGGGGTTGAAGGAGTCGTACTCGTCGTGATCCAAATCACCGGAGATCCTAGTGTCGAATGGACGACACCTCCGCGTTCAACACACGTACAGCCCGGTGATGTCTACCATGCCTTGATCCAGCAAGGAGAGAGGGAGAGGTTGAGGAAGACTCCATCCAGCAGCAGGACAATGGCGTGGTGGTGGTGGAGGAGCGTGGTACTCCAGCAGGGCTTCGCTAAGCACCGCAAGAGACAAGGAGAGAGGGGTAGGGCTGCACCAACAGGGGAAGAATTCATGTCTCTGGCAGCCCAAAACCTCAAGTATATATAGGGGAGGGGAGGGGCTGCGCCCCCACCTAGGTTTCCACCCCTAGGGGTGGAGGCCAGCCCTAGATCCCATCTAGGGGGGTGGCCAAGGGGGGAGAGAGGGGAGGCGCACCTGGGGTGGGCCTCAGGGCCCATCTGCCCTAGGGTTTGCCCCCTTTCCCTCTCCCTTGCGCCTTGGGCCTTGGTGGGGGGAGAACCAGCCCACCTGGGGCTGGTCCCCTCCCACACTTGGCCCATGCAGCCCTCCGGGGCTGGTGGCCCCACTTGGTGGACCCCCGGGACCCTCCCGGTGGTCCCGGTACGTTACTGATAAAACCCGAAACTTTTCCGGTGACCAAAACAGGACTTCCCATATATAAATCTTTACCTCCGGACCATTCCGGAACTCCTCGTGACGTCCGAGATCTCATCCGGGACTCCGAACAACATTCGGTAACCACATACAAACTTCCTTTTTAACCCTAGCATCATCGAACCTTAAGTTTGTAGACCCTACGGGTTCGAGAACCATGCAGACATGACCGAGACGTTCTCCGGTCAATAACCAACAGCGGGATCGGGATACCCATGTTGGTTCCCACATGTTCCATGATAATCTCATCGGATGAACCACGATGTCGAGGATTCAATCAATCCCGTATTCAATTCCCTTTGTCTAGCGGTATTGTACTTGCCCGAGATTCGATCGTCGGTATCCCGATACCTTGTTCAATCTCGTTACCGGCAAGTCTCTTTTACTCGTTCCGTAACACATCATCCCGTGATCAACTCCTTGATCACATTGTGCACATTATGATGATGTCCTACCGAGTGGGCCCAGAGATACCTCTCCGTCACAAGGAGTGACAAATCCCAGTCTCGATTCGTGCGAACCCAACAGACACTTTCAGAGATACCTGTAGTGTACCTTTATAGCCACCCAGTTACGTTGTGACGTTTGGCACACCTAAAGTATTCCTACGGTATCCGGGAGTTTCACAATCTCATGGTCTAAGGAAATGATACTTGACATTAGAAAAGCTTTAGCATACGAACTACACGATCTTTGTGCTAGGCTTAGGATTGGGTCTTGTCCATCACATCATTCTCCCAATGATGTGATCCCATTATCAACGACATCCAATGTCCATGGTCAGGAAACCGTAACCATCTATTGATCAACGAGCTAGTCAACTAGAGGCTTACTAGGGACATGGTGTTGTCTATGTATCCACACATGTATCTGAGTTTCCTATCAATACAATTCTAGCATGGATAATAAACGATTATCATGAACAAGGAAATATAATAATAACTAATTTATTATTGCCTCTAGGGCATATTTCCAACATGCATATGCTAAACCTGGGTTAATACTAACTTAGCCTTACCTGTTTGACGAAAATGTTGAGACCGGCACCCTCGCGCCAAGGCTGACGATGAGCTCTAGGTTCTTGGATCTATTCAGGTTGCGATGGCTGACGATGAGCTCCAGGTTCATCGCTCGTCAGGCTCCTCTTCGGTCGTCGCTACGCATCTCAGCTCCCGTAACCAGGTCAGACCTCACCTACGCACATCACATGGTTATTGCTCCTTCTGAGCCCTGCATATGTGCTTGCATCTCAGGAATTTCTTGGATCTATTCAGGTCGTGGCGGCTGATGATGATCTCCAGGTTCATGGCTCGTCAGGCTCCGCTGGCTCCACCAACAGCTGTTCGCGCACACTTGCACATGTTAGCAGAGATGCATTACATCCCCTCTATGTTTTATATAGACGGCTGCAAAACTATGGTTAGAAATTAGAGAGGGGAGCTAATTGATAGCACGACTTAGAGATATTCAGGGTAGTCTAAGGTCATATAATATGCACATTAAATTAATATAATGAGCCGTCTTCCCGTGCCACACACACACACACTCGAGGGCTAGACGCGAGTACATGAGCTGATCAATTACGAGTCCCTTGTGTTGCGTCTTGGGGTGTGATCAGAGTTTTGGAGGATCAACATAATTTAGCAACAGATAGCAAAATTTTGCAATGTATGCACTTTCAGAAAGGGGGGACGTGGTCCTGTTTTGCCTCCACAAGGCTCTGTCGGTGCCAGTATGTGACTCCGCAATCTCACGCATGATCAAGGAATATCAAATAAATAAGGATAATTAGATCCATGTCTTGGGATAATTTAAACTCTTTCTTTGATACAGTGTAGGTAGATTTCTTTAGAAAGACCAAGCATTATATGAATTAGCTTTCTATCTTTCCACAGTATACAATCGTAACAGCCATGCCATCTGAGCTATTCTTATGTCACATCCCTAGTTCTGGTATGACCTAGGCTTGCTTTGTGCATCATGTTTAATCTTTCAAATAAATTTGAAATGGGGAAAGTTGCAAACCCTAGCACCAAAGTTTTTCCAATAGGTTCAACTTAAAAATGGATTTTCAATGAACCCAAAATGCTCTTCAAAAATGTTCATGCTCTTTGGATAATGTTGGGAATAACAACCAAAGGTGATGCACGTTTTTGCTACACATTTTGGATTTTTGAATCAATGCATAAATATTTGATTTGGAGCTGTTTAAATTATATAAATATTTTATTGGCTCCAAAAATGTTGGGAATTGGTGAGGGCCTCTGGAATATTATATCTAGATGCCACAAATATTTTCAGCATTTATGGATATGTTTTAACATTTCTTTTAGATACAAAACAAATGTTAGAAATAGAAAAAGAAAACAAGAAATAAGAAAAGACTTACATGGCGCTCACCTGGCAGCCTATCTGGCCGGCCCAGCCCACCAGGGGCAGGGAGGTCTTCTTTCTCCCGCCAGGAGGACGCCGAGCGCGTGGCCGACGTGCGCCGGTGCACGCCCGGCCACCTCCTACTTCCCGCCGCGGCCTCGACACTCTGGAGATGCCACGCGACCCCCTGGAGCCGTATGGATCCCCCACACCTCCTCTCCCCTTCTCTGTTTCGCTCTCTCCCCCGTAGCCGAACATAACGGTCGCCGCCGATCGCTGCCACCGCGGCTACCGGCCTGCCCTAGCCTCACGGACGTGCCCCAGAGCTCCACCTTGCCGTCTGCTATGTCCTCAACGAGCCAGGCGACCCGGGAAGCTCTACATCGACGCCACCGTCTTCGTTTCCATCACCAGCCGCCGGAGATCCTCCTCGTTGCTCCACTCGCTCCGAGCCTTCCCCGAGCCTGCTGGCCTACTTTGCGTGATCCCCGTGAGCTCCCGGTCTTTCCCCCCTTAACCACGTCGTCATTTTCGTCCTGTAACCATTGCCCCGTGAGTAACCGGAGCCGCCGTCCGCCATGGCCGGCGAGCTCCGTGCCTCTGAGCCCCTCCGCTCCTGCTAGTTGCTCCGACGGGCTCCTGTTGCCCATTAGGTGCTACCTAGCATCCCCCGTTCGCTCGCCTCGCGCTGCAGCCGCAACCCCGCATCAACCGAGCTCCGGCCGCTGCCGTGAGCCCTGCTCCGGCGAGCTCTGTCCACTCCATGGCCTCCCATCTGCTCCATTAGATGCGCACGAGCGCCAGCCACCCTCAGCACCCATCCGCGCGTCGAATGGACGCCGGAGCAGCGTTTCCGGCGAGCGTCCGCCGCGGTTTTGGTCGTCGCTGGCCGAACTCCGGCGAGGCTGACGTGGCAGCTTAATTAGCGCTAATTCCACAGCCTAATCCCCCCTTGAGACTGACAGTGGGCCCCAGAGCCAAGTCAAACCCTGGTCAGTGCGGGTTTGACCCGGGGATAACCCTAGTGTCACTGACGTGTGGCCCTCACACGTCAGATTTGACCTGGTCAGCCCTGCTGACGCCTCTGTGACGTCACGCTGATGCAGTAATTGATTTTCTGGATTTTAAATAATTCAGAGAATTTCAGAAAATAGTTAAAACTTCTAAAATTCATAGAAATTAAACCGTAACTCAGAATGAAATAATTATATATGAAAAATTATCAGAAAAATGCAAGGAATCCATTTATGCCAGTTTCATGCATGAAAAACCAAATTATACTTGCTGTATAAGTGAAAACGTAATAATGGCAAGTTATATACTTAATTTGGGGTTTGCATATGAACCTTGGTTCATATGGACTTCAACCAAATTGATGCTAGATGCATTAGGGCAAATCATAGCATCTTTGAAATGTCATCTTCATGCATCATATTGTTGCATATGGTTGTTTATTGATTGCCGGCACCGTCCCCTCTCGATAGGTTCTACTCCGGAAGGTGTCCCGAGTACCTGTCTGAGGAGCAGTGCTTCTTCGTGGATCTATCAGGCAAGCAACCCCCCTTGAGCATTTCGATAAATCCCACTCTCTCGCTCCTGCTCCTTATACTGCATTAGGACAACAACGATTCAAACTGCTACTTTCTGCTGCGGTAGCTGAACCCATTCCTCTGCATGACCTGTCATTGCCACAGTAAATAGTTGAAACCCACTAGCATGCGTAGGAGTTGCTTGAGCCTTGATGTGCCTACTCATCCATGCTTGTATTTCTTTATGCCAGCTATGCTTAGAGTTGTGTCAGGTCTGATTCATCGGGAATGAATCGGAGTGGTGAACATGTCCTACCGGTAAAGGCTAAGTGTGTGAACACGTTTTGGTAAAGGTAGCGATGAGAGGCCATGTAGGAGTACATGGTGGGTTGTCTCATTGGAACCGTCCCTAAGCACTGAGTTCTGTGTATGTTATCCAAGTCCAGTTACTACCACACATTGGGTTCCGGTTATCCGGCCCCTCTCGGCTTATTAATCCACTTGATCTCTGTCCAGGAGTTGCAACTAGTTTCTGGCGTTTGTAGGTAGTGCTACTTGTCTACCAGGTGGTGTCCGACGGGACGGGCTTGGGACAGACTAGGCACCGTGGCACGGTGTACCAAGTGGCACCCGGATGGTGGGCTTGGGAACCCTGCACACATCGTTTGGGGCCGTGAGCGACACCCCGGCCGGATCTCCTTGCGGATGGAACCCGAATAGGCGATAAACCTGGACGAGAGACTTGTGTGGTTAGTCAGGTCGTGGCCGACACCCTCGCCCGGCTTCCGCTTGAAGGTTGCCGAGGTACATGACGTGTACAGGGCTATAAGTGGCGAGAGCGTGTGTGAAGAAGTACACCCCTGCAGGGTCAATATTATCTATTCGAATAGCCGTTTTCCTCGGATATGGAAACTTGGAGGACTTATGTAGTACATAGACAACTTGAAGTGGATACTCTAAAATCCGCAAGATAAGCGTGAGTGCTATGGATGGCCTTCTCGTAGGGAGACGGGAACGGATCCATAGTGGAGTATTGATATGGTGAATATGTGGACTCGTGTGCGTCTTCTCACCTCAAAGAAGTTTCTGATACTCGTAGTATAGGTTAGCCACTGAGTCAAAGCTGGCTTGCTGCTGTTAAAACTCCACCACCCCCTTTGTTGATAATGTTGCATATGTAGATAGTTCTGATGTAAGACTTGCTGAGTACCTTTGTACTCACGTTTGCTTATTTATGTTTTGCAGTTGGTTACACTAGTGACTTCGACGAGTAGCTTGTATCCCAGCTACGATCTTGTACCCTTGGGAGGGTCGTGTTTAGTCAGGCTTCTTAGTCTTTTCCTTTTGTAGTTGTCTGTACTCAGACATGTAATGCTTCCGTTGCTTGTATGCTCTGAATGATGGGTCATGAGACCCCTGTTTGTATTGAATGCTATGTGGCTCTTCTGGGCCTTTATCTATATGAGTTTGAGTTATGTTGTGATGCCATGTTGTACAGCACATACTTGCATGTTATGCGTACGTGTAACGTGTATTGCTATGTGTGGGATCCGACAACCTAGTTGTTTACCTCTGGTAGCCTCTCTTATGGGGAAATGTAGTCTTGTGCTTCCATGAGCCATAGTAGTCCGCTACAGCCCGGTTCACCGGAGTCCTGCTAGCCCAGCACTACTGCTCCGGAACACTTGACTGGCCGGCATGTGATTCACTTCGTTCCTGTGTCTGTCCCTTCGGGAAATGTCACGCGGTGACATCCGGAGTCCTGCCTAGCCTGCTACAGCCCGGGTTCCCGGAGTCCTGTTAGCCCAGTGCTACAGCCCGGATTCATACGCTGTTGACCGACATGCTCGAGGTTGATTCATGTATGCCTGTCCCTGTAAGTTAGTGCTACTTTGGGTTCACGACTAGTCATGTCGGCCCGGGTTCTCTGTCATATGGATGCTAGCGACACTATCATATACGTGAGCCAAAAGGCGCAAACGGTCCCGGGCCAGGTAAGGTGGCACCCGTGGGAATACCGTGCGTGAGGCCGCAAAGTGATATGAAGTGTTACATGCTAGATCGGTGTGACTTAGGATCGGGGTCCCGACAGCGTTGGTATCAGAGCCTGACTGACTGTAGGATTACCAAGCCAAACTGGTCGAAGTTGAGTCTAGAAATGCTTTAGTTATATAAGGGAATTGATTGTGGAAGGGAACGTAAGGCTCTTTTTACTCCTTTACCTCATGTCATTCTTTCTGAGTCAGCCTCTTCTTTTCTACGAGGGTTAAGGCCTAGGCTTCTCCTCTATCTCTCAGGATGACGTGTTACTAAACCGTAAAGTCTTAGGATTGTTGGGTTGTGTCTCCGTACAGTTCTACTACTTCCGTGTGTCCTCAGTTTGACCCAGAACCTTGATATTATGATGCTGATTGATTATGCTATTCCTTTGATGAATGTCTCAAAAATCCTTTTGAGCATTTACAGCCGTTATGCTGCCGAAATTGTCCCAGGATTTCAAGAGTTTCCAATGCTTTTGCATTACATTCCGCATCCTTATGTCGATGCTAATTCCATCCTTGTTTCCTTGGTTTCTGTGCCAGGATGTCGTCTGCTAACCGAGGTTCAGTTGCTCATAGCAAGAACCACGGAGATGGTAGGGATGAGGATCCTCCTGACCAGCCTTTGATGGCAGAGTTCTTGTTAGCATCCGAGAGGAACAAGCGTGAGACTAACCGCTTGCTGGCACAGATTGAGCAGAACACCGCACATCAGCGTAAGAAGTTGGTTTCCATCACCGACTTCATTGGTCTGAAACCACCCACCTTCCATCATTCCATTGAGCCACTCGATGCAGATGACTGGCTCCGGAGCATCACTCACAAGTTGCTTTCTGCGAACGTGGCTGAAGGTGACAAGGTCACCTATGCTACCTATCACCTGGAAGGTCCTGCTAGTATTTGGTGGCAGAGCTATGAGGCTATGCTTCCAGCTGGCCAGATTCCTACCTGGAAGGATTTCACCGAGGCTTTTCGTGAGCACCACATTCCTCAGGCTCTCATTGACCGCAAGAGGGAAGAGTTCTGTAGTTTTACCCAGGGTAAGATGCCTGTTGATGCTTACAGTAGAGAGTTTGGAAGCCTCGCCCGCTATGCTACAGAAGAAGTGTCCACGGACGCTAAGAAGCAGGCTAGGTTCCGGAAGGGTCTCAACCCTAAGTTGCGTCGTGATCTCCACCTGCATCATTGTGATACTTTCCAGGCTCTTGTGAGCAAGGCCATTAATGCAGAGACAGCTCAGCTCACTTACGAGGAGACTCGTAAGCACAACCGTGATCTGGGTTCTTCTTCCCGCTTTGGCTCTCAGAAGCGACGGATTTGGATTCCGAACTCAGCTCTTCCACCTCGATATGCACCGAGGCCATCCGATGTGGCGCCTCACCCAACTCAGCAACGTGCTCCACCCAGGCCTATTAGTGGACCACTTGCCAATGTAGGTCCACGTCCTACCTCAGGAACTTGCTTCACCTGCGGAGAACTAGGACACTATGCACGTGACTGCCCTCAGTCCAGTTATACTCCACCCCAGTCTGAGAGGTCTATTGGCCATGAAAAGCCATCAGTCAAGATGATCAGTACCAAGCCAGCCTCCATTGAGCAAGCATGTGTGCACCATGTCTCAGCTACAGGAGCTCAAGATGATCCTGACGTCGTACTAGGTACGCTTCTTGTCAATTGTCACCCAGCTTCAGTTCTGTTCGATACTGGAGCATCCCACTCCTTCATATCCGAAGGTTATGCTCGGTTGCACGACATGTCATTTTGTGATATGCCAACTCCACTAATAATCCAGACTCCTGGTTCCAAATGGCAAACTTCCAAGGTAAGCCATGGTAATGAAATCCTTATTGACAGACTGGTATTCCTTGCTTCTTTGATATCTCTCAAGTCTTCAGATATTAACATCATCTTGGGTATGGACTGGATGACAGCTCATCATGCCAAGATCGATTGTTACACCAGATCTGTTCAACTTACACATCCATCTGGCAAAATAGTCACTGTCTCCACTAGAGTTGCAAGGCGTCAACTCTATTCTCTTAATGCCAGCCCTCTTCCAGACCTTGAAGATATTCCGGTAGTCCGTGACTTCCCGGATGTTTTTCCAGAAGAACTGCCAGGTGTCCCACCTGACAGAGATGTAGAGTTTGTCATAGAACTTATCCCAGGAACTGTTCCAATCTCTAGGAGACCATACAAGATGGCACCTTTGGAGTTAGCCGAGCTTAAGAAACAACTTGATGAGTCCTTGCAAAAGGGTTTCATCCGTCCCAGTTCTTCTCCTTGGGCTTGTCCTGTCCTCTTCGTCAAGAAGAAGGATGGTACGGATCGGATGGTTGTAGATTATCGTCCCGTTAATTTGGTCACGATAAAGAACAAGTATCCGCTCCCCAGGATCAACGACCTGTATGATCAGCTCGCTGGATCCTCAGTCTTTTCCAAGATGGATTTGAGGTTAGGCTACCACCAAATCAAGATCAGAAACGGGGACATCCCCAAAACGGCCTTTGTCACTCGTTATGGTCAATACGAGTACACCGTGATGTCTTTCGGCCTAACCAATGCTCCAGCTACTTTCTCCCGCTTGATGAACTCGATCTTTATGGAGTACTTAGATAAGTTCGTCGTGGTTTATCTCGATGATATTCTTATTTACTCGAAGAACGAGGAAGAGCATGCCGAACATCTTAGGCTTGTGTTAGAAAAACTCAGAGAGCATCGCCTTTATGCCAAGTTCTCCAAGTGTGAATTTTGGTTGCCAGAAGTGACCTATCTGGGCCACGTGATCTCTGGTAAGGGCATTGCTGTCAATCCCGAGAGAGTCAAAGCCGTTCTCGATTGGACTCCACCCGAAACGGTCAAACAAGTTAGGAGTTTCCTTGGTCTAGCCAGTTATTGTCGCCGCTTCGTTGAAAACTTCTCCAAAGTGGCCAAACCCCTCACGGAGCTTCTCAAGAAAGATAAAAGGTTTGAGTGGACCCCACAGTGTGAGCACAGTTTTCAGGAACTGAAAAGACGCCTGACTTCTGCGCCCATACTCGTGCCACCGGATTTCACTAAAGACTTTGTTATCTATTGCGACGCTTCGCGTCAAGGACTAGGTTGCATTCTTATGCAGGATCGTCATGTGATTGCCTATGCATCTCGACAGTTGCATCCACATGAGGAAAATTATCCTACACATGATCTAGAGCTTGCAGCCGTAGTCTATGCACTTAAGACTTGGCGACATTACCTTCTTGGTAACCGTTGCGAAATCTACACTGACCATCAGAGTCTCAAGTATATCTTCACCCAACCGGATCTGAATCTCAGACAGAGACGTTGGTTGGAGTTGATCTCGGATTACGACTTAGGAATCACCTACACCCCAGGCAAAGCCAATGTCATGGCTGATGCTTTAAGTCGTAAATCCTATTGCAACAACCTCATGTTGCAACAATGTCAACCACCCCTCCATGAGGAATTCTGTAAGCTTAACCTTCACATAGCTCCTCATGGTTCCCTTTCTACCTTGGTGGCGAAACCTACCCTTACGGATCAGATCATAGAGGCTCAGAAGCATGATACGGGAATCTCCCGGATCAAGAAGAATATTTCCAAGGGAGTTGCTGGCTGTTTCTCTATGGATGAACGAGGTGTTGTTTACTTTGGAAACCGTTTGGTGGTTCCCAAATGTCAACAGATGCAGCAACTGATCCTTAAGGAGGCCCATGAATCCCCTCTCACGATTCATCCCGGTAGTACAAAGATGTATCAGGACCTACGCCAGAGGTTCTGGTGGACTAGGATGAAGAGAGAAATCGCTCAGTATATTGCCAACTGTGACGTTTGTCGTCGCGTTAAGGCAGAGCATCAAAGACCTGCTGGCACCCTTCAACCTTTAGCTATTCCCGAGTGGAAATGGGACAAAGTTGGTATGGACTTCATCACCGGCTTTCCCAGGACCAAGAAAGGAAATAATGCTATCTTCGTAGTCATTGATCGTCTCTCCAAAGTGGCTCACTTCCTACCTGTTCGAGAGAGTATCACTGCTAGTCAGCTCGCTGACTTATATATCTCCCGAATAGTGTCACTCCATGGTGTTCCACTAGAGATCAATTCAGACCGTGGCAGTCTTTTCACCTCTCATTTCTGGGAAAGTTTCCAGAATGCCATGGGCACCCATCTTTCCTTTCAGTACCGCTTTCCACCCTCAGTCAAGTGGTCAGGTGGAAAGGGTCAACCAAATTCTCGAAGACATGCTTAGAGCTTGCGTTATCTCATTCGGTATGGATTGGGAGAAATGTCTTCCCTTTGCCGAGTTTGCTTATAACAATAGCTACCAATCCAGTCTTAAGAAAGCACCCTTCGAGATTCTGTATGGACGAAGATGTCGAACACCTTTGAACTGGTCAGAAACCGGTGAAAGACAATTCTTTGGACCGGATATGATCCAGGAGGCAGAAGAGCAAGTTCGCATCATTCGTGAGAATTTGAAAACAGCCCAATCTCGTCAAAAGAGCCAATATGACCGTCGTCATAAGGAAGTGGCTTATGAAGTTGGCGACAAGGCTTACCTTCGGGTTACTCCTTTGAAGGGTACCCATCGTTTCGATATCAAGGGCAAGTTGGCTCCTCGTTACATTGGTCCTTTTCGCATTCTCGCTAAACGAGGAGCGGTTGCCTACCAGTTGGAACTACCCCCACATCTTTCTCGAGTTCATGATGTCTTCCACGTCTCTCAACTCAGGGGTTGCTTCTCGGATCCCATCCGCGGAGTGGACCACGAAACGCTTGATCTCCAAGATAACCTCACTTATCGAGAGTACCCCGTTCGCATTTTGGATCAAGCATAGCGTGTCACTCGACGTCATAACATCAAGTTTCTCAAGGTTCAGTGGTCTCATCATTCTGAAAAAGAAGCTACTTGGGAGCGAGAAGATCGTCTTCGACTTGAGTACCCCGCTTTCTTTCCGCCAACTCCTGAATCTCGGGATGAGATTTTTTTGAGTGGGGGCGGGTTGTCACATCCCTAGTTCTGGTATGACCTAGGCTTGCTTTGTGCATCATGTTTAATCTTTCAAATAAATTTGAAATGGGGAAAGTTGCAAACCCTAGCACCAAAGTTTTTCCAATAGTTTCAACTTTAAAATGGATTTTCAATGAACCCAAAATGCTCTTCAAAAATGTTCATGCTCTTTAGATAATGTTGGGAATAACAACGAGAGGTGATGCACATTTTTGCTACACATTTTGGATTTTTGAATAAATGCATAAATATTTGATTTGGAGTTGTTTAAATTATATAAATATTTTATTGGCTCCAAAAATGTTGGGAATTGGTGAGGGCCTTTGGAATATTATATCTAGATGCCACAAATATTTTCAGCATTTATGGAAATGTTTTAACATTTCTTTTAGATACAAAACAAATGTCAGAAATAGAAAAAGAAAACAAGAAACAAGAAAAGACTTACCTGGCGCTCACCTGGCAGCCCATCTGGCCGGCCCAGCCCACCAGGGGCAGGGAGGTCTTCTTCCTGCCGCCAGGAGGACGCCGAGCGCGTGGCCGACGTGCGCCGGCGCATGCCTGGCCACCTCCTGCTTCCCGCCGCGGCCTCGACACTCTGGAGATGCCACGCAACCCCCTGGAGCCGTATGGATCCCCCACACCTCCTCTCCCCTTCTCTGTTTCGCTCTCTCCCCCGTAGCCGAACAGAACGGTCGCCGCCGATCACTGCCACCACGGCCACCGGCCTGCCCTAGCCTCACGGACGTGCCCAGAGCTCCGCCTCGCCGCCTGCTACGTCCTCAATGAGCCAGGTGACTCGGGAAGCTCTGCATCGATGCCACCGTCTTCGTTTCCATCGCCGGCCGCCGGAGAGCCTCCTTGTTGCTCCGCTCGCTCCAGGCCTTCCTCGAGCCCGCTGGCCTGCTCTGCGTGATCCCCGTGAGCTCTCGGTCTTTCCCCCCTTAACCACGTCGTTGTTTTTGTCCTGTAACCACTGCCCCGCGAGTAACCGGAGCCGCCGTCCACCATGGCCGGCGAGCTCCGTGCCCCTGAGCCCCTCCGCTCCTGCTAGTTGCTCGGAGGGCTCCTGTTGCCTAGTAGGTGCTGCCTAGCACCCCCCGTTCGCTCGCCTCATGCTGCAGCCGCAACCCCGCATCAACCGAGCTCCGGCCGCCGCCGCGAGCCCTGCTTCGGCGAGCTCCTCCACCCCACGGCCTCCCATCTGCTCCATTAGATGCGCGCCAGCGCCAGCCACCCTCAGCACCCATCCGTACGTCGAATGGACGCCGGAGCAGCGTTTCCGACGAGCGTCCTCCACGGTTTTGGTCGTCGCCGGCCGAACTCCAGCGAGGCTGACGTGGCGGCTTAATTAGCGCTAATCCCACAGCCTAATTCCCCCCTGAGACTGACAGTGGGCCCTAGAGCCAAGTCAAACCCTGGTCAGTGCGGGTTTGACCCGGGGATAACCCCAGTGTCACTGACGTGTGGCCCCCACATGTCAGATTTGACCTGGTCAGCCCTGCTAACGCCTTTGTGACGTCACGCTGACGCCATAATTGATTTTCTGGATTTTAAATAATTCAGGGAATTTTAGAAAATAGTTAAAACTTCTAAAATTCATAGTAATTCAACCGTAACTCCAAACCAAATAAATTATATATGAAAAATTATCAGAAAAATGCAAGGAATCCATTTATGCCAGTTTCATGCATGAAAAACTAACTTATACTTTCTGTATAAGTGAAAACGTAATAATGGCAAGTTATATACTTAATTTAGGGTTTGCATATGAACCTTGGTTCATATGGACTTCAACCAAATTGATGCTCGATGCATTAGGGCAAATCATAGCATCTTTGAAATGTCATCTTCATGCATCATATTGTTGCATATGGTTGTTTATTGATTGCCGGCACCATCCCTTCTCGATAGGTTCTACTCTGGAAGGTGTCCCGAGTACCTGTCTGAGGAGCAGTGCTTCTTCATGGATCTATCAGGCAAGCAACCCCCTTAAGCATTTCGATAAATCCCACTCTCTCGCTCCTGCTCCTTATACTGCATTAGGACAACAACGATTCAACCTGCTACTTTTTGCTGCGGTAGTTGAACCCATTCCTCTGCATGACCTGTCATTGCCACAGTAAATAGTTGAAACCCACTAGCATGAGTAGGAGTTGCTTGAGCCTTGATGTGCCTACTCATCCATGCTTGATTTCTTTATGCCAGCTATGCTTAGAGTTGTGTCAGGTCTGATTCATCGGGAATGAATCGGAGTGGTGAACATGTCCTACCGATAAAGGCTAAGTGTGTGAACACGTTTTGGTAAAGGTAGCGATGAGAGGCCATGTAGGAGTACATGGTGGGTTGTCTCATTGGAACCGTCCCTAAGCACTGAGTTCTGTGTATGTTATCCAAGTCCAGTTACTACCACACATTGGGTTCCGGTTATCCGGCCCCTCTCGGCTTATTAATCCACTTGATCTCTGTCCAGGAGTTGCAACTAGTTTCTGGCGTTTGTAGGTAGTGCTACTTGTCTACCAGGTGGTGTCCGACGGGACGGGCTTGGGACAGACTAGGCACCGTGGCACGGTGTACCAAGTGGCACCCGGATGGTGGGCTTGGGAACCCTGCACACATCGTTTGGGGCCGTGAGCGACACCCCGGCCGGATCTCCTTGCGGATGGAACCCGAATAGGCGATAAACCTGGACGAGAGACTTGTGTGGTTAGTCAGGTCGTGGCCGACACCCTCGCCCGGCTTCCGCTTGAAGGTTGCCGAGGTACATGACGTGTACAGGGCTATAAGTGGCGAGAGCGTGTGTGAAGAAGTACACCCCTGCAGGGTCAATATTATCTATTCGAATAGCCGTTTTCCTCGGATATGGAAACTTGGAGGACTTATGTAGTACATAGACAACTTGAAGTGGATACTCTAAAATCCGCAAGATAAGCGTGAGTGCTATGGATGGCCTTCTCGTAGGGAGACGGGAACGGATCCATAGTGGAGTATTGATATGGTGAATATGTGGACTCGTGTGCGTCTTCTCACCTCAAAGAAGTTTCTGATACTCGTAGTATAGGTTAGCCACTGAGTCAAAGCTGGCTTGCTGCTGTTAAAACTCCACCACCCCCTTTGTTGATAATGTTGCATATGTAGATAGTTCTGATGTAAGACTTGCTGAGTACCTTTGTACTCACGTTTGCTTATTTATGTTTTGCAGTTGGTTACACTAGTGACTTCGACGAGTAGCTTGTATCCCAGCTACGATCTTGTACCCTTGGGAGGGTCGTGTTTAGTCAGGCTTCTTAGTCTTTTCCTTTTGTAGTTGTCTGTACTCAGACATGTAATGCTTCCGTTGCTTGTATGCTCTGAATGATGGGTCATGAGACCCCTGTTTGTATTGAATGCTATGTGGCTCTTCTGGGCCTTTATCTATATGAGTTTGAGTTATGTTGTGATGCCATGTTGTACAGCCCATACTTGCATGTTATGCGTATGTGTAACATGTATTGCTATGTGTGGGATCTGACAACCTAGTTGTTTACCTCTGGTAGCCTCTCTTATGGGGAAACGTAGTCTTGTGCTTCCATGATCCATAGTAGTCCGCTACAGCCCGGTTCACCGGAGTCCTGCTAGCCCAGCACTACTGCTTCGAAACATTTGACTGGCCGGCATGTGATTCACTTTGTTCTTGTGTCTGTCCCTTCGGGGAAATGTCACGCGGTGACATCCGGAGTCCTGCCTAGCCTGCTACAGCCCGGGTTCCTGGAGTCCTATTAGCCCAGTGCTACAGCCCGGATTCATACGCTGTTGACCGACATGCTCGTGGTTGATTCATGTATGCCTGTCCCTGTAAGTTAGTGCCACTTTGGGTTCACGACTAGTCATGTCGGCCCGGGTTTTCTGTCATATGGATGCTAGCGACACTATCATATACGTGAGCCAAAAGGCGCAAATGGTCCCGGGCCAGGTAAGGTGGCACCCGTGGGAATACCGTGCATGAGGGCGCAAAGTGATATGAAGTGTTACATGCTAGATCGGTGTGACTTAGGATCGGGGTCCCGACATCTTACTATGATTAGAGACTTAGCATATCTTATTTATCACTAAGATTGTTTTTTTTAATTCCTCTCTTGTATTGTTTTCTTAATTGCTTTAAGCAGTTCCCCTTGACCTTACATTTTGTGTTCTTGGGTACTATAGGAAAACCAACGAGTGTTCACGATTCCGCACAGAACAGTTCTTGACGGTATGCTAGCACACCTTGGGTTATCACAAGCTGAGTACGAGCGTGTTGTTCATGAGGACAGCATGATCCGTGTGACCGTCTCTTTCAACACATCTATTATTAACCTTGGGGTGGGAGGAATCAACGACATTTCTGCGCCAGGGCTTTATTGCACTGAGGAGGAGGTTGCCGAGGATACCATTGCGATAAAGGCTATCAGATACATAGAGGATATGACTAACATGGTTGTCAGAGACTTGAACTTTGGTTTGTCCAAACGACATCAGGGTCGTGTCGGAGCGCTTTCGGGAGCAGTTAAAGGATTCAAGGTGTTGGAAATATGCCCTAGAGGCAATAATAAAAGCATTATTATTATATTTCCTTGTTCATGACAATTGTCTTTATTCATGCTATAATTGTGTTATCCGAAAATCGTAATACATGTGTGAATAATAGACACCAACATGTCCCTAGTAAGCCTCTAGTTGACTAGCTCGTTGATCAACAGATAGTCATGGTTTCCTGACTATGGACATTGGATGTCATTGATAACGAGATCACATCATTAGGAGAATGATGTGATGGACAAGACCCAATCCTAAACATAGCATAAGATCGTATAGTTCGTTTGCTAGAGTTTTTCCAATGTCAAGTATCCTTTCCTTAGACCATGAGATCGTGTAACTCCCGGATACCGTAGGAGTGCTTTGGGTGTGCCAAACGTCACAACGTAACTGGGTGACTATAAAGGTATACTATGGGTATCTCTGAAAGTGTCTGTTGGGTTGACATGGATCAAGACTGGGATTTGTCACTCCGTATGACGGAGAGGTATCACTGGGACCACTCGGTAATGCATCATCATAATGAGCTCAGAGTGACCAAGTGTCTGGTCACGGGATCATGCATTATGGTACGAGTAAAGTGACTTGCCGATAACGAGATTGAACGAGGTATTGGGATATCGACGATCGAATCTCGGGCAAGTAACATATCGATTGACAAAGGGAATTGTATACGGGGTTGCTTGAATCCTCGACATCGTGGTTCATCCGATGAGATCATTGAGGAGCATGTGGGAGCCAACATGGGTATCCAGATCCCGCTGTTGGTTATTGACCGGAGAGCGATCACGGTCATGTCTACATGTCTCCCGAACCCGTAGGGTCTACACACTTAAGGTTCGGTAACGCTAGGGTTGTAGGGATATGTATATGCAGTAACCCGAATGTTGTTCGGAGTCCTGGATTAGATCCCTGACGTCACGAGGAGTTCCGGAATGGTCCGGAGGTAAAGATTTATATATGGGAAGTCCTGTTTCGGCCATTGGGACAAGTTTCAGGGTCACCGGTATTGTACCAGGACCACCGGAAGGGTCCCGGGGGTCCACCGGGTGGGGCCACCTGTCTCGGGGGGCCACATGGGCTGTAGGGGGTGCGCCTTGGCCTACATGGGCCAAGGGCACCAGCCCCAAGAGGCCCATGCACCTAGGGTTTCATGGAGGAAGAGTCCTAGGAGGGGAAGGCACCTCCTAGGTGCCTTGGGGAGGAAGGATTCCTCCCCCTTGGCCGCACCCCCTAGGAGATTGGATCTCCTAGGGCCGGCGCCCCCCTTGGCCCTCCTATATATAGTGGGGGAAGGAGGGCTTTTCATCCATGCCTTTTGGTTGCCTCCTTCTCCCTCTCCAACACCCCCTCCTCCTCCATAGTGCTTGGCGAAGCCCTGACGGAATACTGCAACTTCACCATCACCACGCCGTCGTGCTGCTGCTGGAGCCATCTTCCTCAACCTCTCCTTCCCTCTTGTTGGATCAAGAATAAGGAGACGTTACGCTGACCGTACGTGTGTTGAACACGGAGGTGCCGTCCGTTCGGTGCTAGGATCTCCGGTGATTTGGATCACGTCGTGTTCGACTACCTCATCCCCGTTCTTTGAACGCTTCCGCTCGCGATCTACAAGGTACGTAGATGCATCTAATCACTCGTTGCTAGATGAACTCCTAGATGGATCTTGGTGAAACCGTAGGAAAATTTTTGTTTTTCTGCTACGTTCCCCAACAGTGGCATCATGAGCTAGGTCTATGCGTAGTTCTTCTTGCGCGAGTAGAACACAATTTGTTGTGGGCGTAGATGTTGTCAACTTTCTTGCCGCTACTAGTCTTATCTTGCTTCAACGGTATTGTGGGATGAAGCGGCCCGGACCAACCTTACACGTACGCTTACGTGAGACCGGTTCCACCGACTAACATGCACAAGTTGCATAAGGTGGCTGGCGGGTGTCTGTCTCTCCTACTTTAGTTGGAGCGGATTCGATGAAAAGGGTCCTTATGAAGGGTAAATAGAAGTTGACAAATCACGTTGTGGTTTTCACGTAGGTAAGAAAACGTTCTTGCTAGAACCCTACTTCAGCCACGTAAAACTTGCAACAACAATTAGAGGACGTCTAACTTGTTTTTGCAGCAAGTGCTTTGTGATATGATATGGCCAAAGTTGTGATGAATGATGAATGATCTATATGTGATGTATGAGATGTTCATGCTATTGTAATAGGAATCACGACTTGCATGTCGATGAGTATGACAACCGGCAGGAGCCATAGGAGTTGTCTTTATTTTTTGTATGACCTGCGTGTCATTGAGAAACGCCATGTAAATTACTTTACTTTATTGCTAAACACGTTAGCCATAGTAGTAGAAGTAATAGTTGGCGAGCAACTTCATGGAGACACAATGATGGAGATCATGATGATGGAGATCATGGTGTCATGCCGGTGACAAGATGATCATGGAGCCCCAAGATGGAGATCAAAGGAGCTATGTGATATTGGCCATATCATGTCACTATTATTATTTGATTGCATTTGATGTTTATCATGTTTTGCATCTTGTTTACTTAGAACGACGGTAGTAAATAAGATGATCCCTCATAATAATTTCAAGAAAGTGTTCCCCCTAACTGTGCACCTTGCGACAGTTCATTGTTTCAATGCACCACGTGATGATCGGGTGTTTGATTCAAAACGTTCACATACAACGGGTGTAAGACAGATTTCACATGCAAACACTTAGGTTGACTTGACGAGCCTAGCATGTGTATAGACATGGCCTCGGAACATAGAAGACCGAAAGGTCGAGCATGAGTCGTATAGAAGATACGATCAACATGAAGATGTTCACCGATGTTGACTAGTCCGTCTCACGTGATGATCAGACACGGCCTAGTTGACTCGGATCATGTTATACTTAGATGACTAGAAGAGGGATGTCTATCTAAGTGGGAGTTCATTGAATAATTTGATTAGATGAACTTAATTATCATGAACTTAGTCTAAAATCTTTACAATATGTCTTGTAGATCAAATGGCCAACGTAGTCCTCAACTTCAACGCGTTCCTAGAGAAAACCAAGCTGAAAGACAATGGCAGCAACTATACGGACTGGGTCCGGAACCTGAGGATCATCCTCATAGCTGCCAAGAAAGATTATGTCCTACAAGCACCGCTGGGTGACGCACATGTTCTCCCTGCAGAACAAGACGTTATGAACGCTTGGCAGGCACGTACCGATGACTACTCCCTCGTTCAGTGCGGCATGCTTTACAACCTAGAGCCGGGGCTCCAAAAGCGTTTTGAGAGACATGGAGCATATGAGATGTTCGAAGAGCTGAAAATTGTTTTCCAAGCTCATGCCCGGGTCGAGAGATATGAAGTCTCCGACAAATTCTTCAGCTGTAAGATGGAGGAAAATAGTTCTGTCAGTGAGCACATACTCACTATGTCTGGGTTACATAACCGCTTGACTCAGCTGGGAGTTAATCTCCCGGATGATGCGGTCATTGACAGAATCCTCCAGTCGCTTCCACCGAGCTACAAGAGCTTTGTGATGAACTTCAATATGCAGGGGATGGAAAAGACCATTCCTGAAGTATTTGCTATGCTGAAATCAGCAGAGGTAGAAGTCAAGAAGGAACATCAAGTGTTGATGGTCAATAAAACCACTAAGTTCAAGAAGGGCAAAGGTAAAAAGAACTTCAAGAAGGACGGCAAGGGAGTTGCCGCGCCCGGAAAGCAAGCTGCCGAGAAGAAGCCAAAGAATGGACCCAAGCCCGAGACTGAGTGCTTTTATTGCAAGGGAAGTGGTCACTGGAAGCGGAACTGCCCCAAATACTTAGCGGACAAGAAGGCCGGCAAAACAAAAGGTATATATGATATACATGTAATTGATGTGTACCTTACTAGTACCCGTAGTAGCTCCTGGGTATTTGATACCGGTGCAGTTGCTCACATTTGTAACTCAAAGCAGGGGTTGCGGAATAAGCGGAGACTGGCAAAGGACGAGGTGACGATGCGCGTCGGGAATGGTTCCAAGGTCAATGTGATCGCCGTCGGCACGCTACCTCTACATTTACCTTCGGGATTAGTTTTAAACCTTAATAATTGTTATTTAGTGCCAGCATTGAGCATGAACATTGTATCAGGATCTCGTTTAATTCGAGATGGCTACTCATTTAAATCCGAGAATAATGGTTGTTCTATTTATATGAGAGATATGTTTTATGGTCGTGCTCCTATGGTGTATGGTTTATTCTTAATGAATCTCCAGCGTAATGCTACACATATTCATAGTGTAAGTACCAAAAGATGTAAAGTTGATAATGATAGTCCCACATACTTGTGGCACTGCCGCCTTGGTCACATAGGTGTCAAACGCATGAAGAAGCTCCATGTAGATGGACTTTTAGAGTCTCTTGATTACGAATCATTTGACACGTGCGAACCATGCCTCATGGGTAAGATGACCAAGACTCCGTTCTCAGGAACAATGGAGCGAGCAACCAACTTATTGGAAATCATACATACTGATGTGTGCGGTCCAATGAGTGTTGAGGCTCGCGGTGGCTATCGTTATGTTCTCACCCTCACTGATGATTTGAGTAGATATGGGTATATCTACTTAATGAAACACAAGTCTGAGACCTTTGAAAAGTTCAAGGAATTTCAGAGTGAGGTTGAGAATCAACGTGACAGGAAAATCAAGTTTCTATGATCAGATCGTGGAGGAGAATACTTGAGTCACGAATTTGGCACACACTTAAGAAAATGTGGAATAGTTTCACAACTCACGCCGCCTGGAACACCTCAGCGTAATGGTGTGTCCGAACGTCGTAATCGCACTCTATTAGATATGGTGCGATCTATGATGTCTCTTACCGATTTACCGCTATCTTTTTGGGGCTATGCTTTAGAGACTGCTGCATTCACTTTAAATAGGGCTCCGTCAAAATCCGTTGAGACGATACCATTTGAATTGTGGTTTGGGAAGAAACCTAAGCTGTCGTTTCTAAAAGTTTGGGGATGCGATTCTTATGTCAAGAAACTTCAACCTGAAAAGCTCGAACCCAAGTCGGAAAAATGCGTCTTCATAGGATACCCTAAAGAAACTGTTGGGTATACCTTCTACCTCAGATCCGAAGGCAAGATCTTTGTTGCCAAGAATGGATTCTTTCTAGAGAAAGAGTTTCTCTCGAAAGAAGTAAGTGGGAGGAAAGTAGAACTTGATGAAGTGTTACCTCTTGAACCGGAAAATGGCGCAACTCAAGAAAATGTTCCTGAGGTGCCTGCACCGACTAGAGAGGAAGTTAATGATGATGATCAAGATACTTCTGATCAAGCTCCTACTGAAATTCGAAGGTCCACAAGGACACGTTCCGCACCAGAGTGGTATGGCAACCCTGTCTTGGAAATCATGTTGTTAGACAACGGTGAACCTTCGAACTATGAAGAAGCGATGGCGGGCCCGGATTCCGACAAATGGCTAGAAGCCATGAAATCCGAGATAGGATCCATGTATTAAAATGAAGTATGGACTTTGACTGACTTGCCCGTTGAACGGCGAGCCATAGAAAATAAATGGATCTTTAAGAAGAAGACAGACGCGGATGGTAATGTGACCATCTATAAAGCTCGGCTTGTCGCTAAGGGTTATCGACAAGTTCAAGGGGTTGACTACGATGAGACTTTCTCACCGGTAGCGAAGCTGAAGTCCGTCCGAATCATGTTAGCAATTGCCGCATTCTATGATTATGAGATATGGCAAATGGACGTCAAAACGGCATTCCTTAATGGTTTCCTTAAGGAAGAATTGTATATGATGCAGCCGGAAGGTTTTGTCGATCCTAAGAATGCTAACAAGGTGTGCAAGCTCCAACGCTCGATTTATGGGCTGGTGCAAGCATCTCGGAGTTGGAACATTCGCTTTGATGAGATGATCAAAGCGTTTGAGTTTACGCAGACTTATGGAGAAGCCTGCGTTTACAAGAAAGTGAGTGGGAGCTCTGTAGCATTTCTCATACTATATGTAGATGACATACTTTTGATGGGAAATGATATAGAACTCTTGGACAGCATCAAGGCCTATTTGAATAAGAGTTTTTCAATGAAGGACCTTGGAGAAGCTGCTTATATATTAGGCATCAAGATCTATAGAGATAGATCAAGACGCCTCATAGGTCTTTCACAAAGCACATACCTTGATAAGATATTGAAGAAGTTTAATATGGATCAGTCAAAGAAGGGGTTCTTGCCTGTATTACAAGGTGTGAAATTGAGCTCAGCTCAATGTCCGACCACGGCAGAAGATATAGAAGAGATGAGTGTCATCCTCTATGCCTCAGCCATAGGTTCTATTATGTATGCCATGCTGTGTACCAGACCTGATGTAAACCTTGCCATAAGTTTGGGAGGAAGGTACCAAAGTAATCCCGGCAAGGAACACTGGACAGCGGTCAAGAATATCCTGAAGTACCTGAAAAGGACTAAGGAAATGTTTCTCGTTTATGGAGGTGACGAAGAGCTCGTCGTAAAGGGTTACGTTGACGCTAGCTTCGACACGGATCTGGATGACTCTAAGTGACAAACCGGATACGTGTATATTTTGAATGGTGGGGCAGTAAGCTGGTGCAGTTGCAAGCAGAGCGTCGTGGCGGGATCTACATGTGAAGCGGAGTACATGGCAGCCTCGGAGGCAGCGCATGAAGCAATTTGGGTGAAGGAGTTCATCACCAACCTAGGAGTCATACCCAATGCGTCGGGGCCAATCAAACTCTTCTATGACAACACTAGAGCTATTGCACTTGCCAAGGAGCCCAGGTTTCACAGGAAGACAAGGCACATCAAGCGTCGCTTCAACTCCATTCGTGAAAATGTTCAAGATGGAGACATAGAGATTTGTAAAGTACATACGGACCTGAATGTAGCAGATCCGTTGACTAAACCTCTCCCTAGGGCAAAACATGATCAACACCAGGATTCCATGGGTGTTCGATTCATCACAATGTAACTAGATTATTGACTCTAGTGCAAGTGGGAGACTGTTGGAAATATGCCCTAGAGGCAATAATAAAAGCATTATTATTATATTTCCTTGTTCATGATAATTGTCTTTATTCATGCTATAATTGTGTTATCCGGAAATCGTAATACATGTGTGAATAATAGACACCAACATGTCCCTAGTAAGCCTCTAGTTGACTAGCTCGTTGATCAACAGATAGTCATGGTTTCCTGACTATGGACATTGGATGTCATTGATAACGAGATCACATCATTAGGAGAATGATGTGATGGACAAGACCCAATCCTAAACATAGCATAAGATCGTATAGTTCGTTTGCTAGAGTTTTTCCAATATCAAGTATCCTTTCCTTAGACCATGAGATCGTGTAACTCCCGGATACCGTAGGAGTGCTTTGGGTGTGCCAAACGTCACAACGTAACTGGGTGACTATAAAGGTATACTACGGGTATCTCCGAAAGTGTCTGTTGGGTTGACATGGATCAAGACTGGGATTTGTCACTCCGTATGACAGAGAGGTATCACTGGGCCCACTCGGTAATGCATCATCATAATGAGCTCAGAGTGACCAAGTGTCTGGTCACGGGATCATGCATTACGGTACGAGTAAAGTGACTTGCTGGTAACGAGATTGGATGAGGTATTGGGATACCGACGATCGAATCTCGGGCAAGTAACATATCGATTGACAAAGGGAATTGTATACGGGGTTGCTTGAATCCTCGACATCGTGGTTCATCCGATGAGATCATTGAGGAGCATGTGGGAGCCAACATGGGTATCCAGATCCCGCTGTTGGTTATTGACCGGAGAGCGATCACGGTCATGTCTACATGTCTCCCGAACCCGTAGGGTCTACACACTTAAGGTTCGATAACGCTAGGGTTGTAGGGATATGTATATGCAGTAACCCAAATGTTGTTCGGAGTCCTGGATGAGATCCCGGACGTCACGAGGAGTTCCGGAATGGTCCGGAGGTAAAGATTTATATATGGGAAGTCCTGTTTCGGCCATCGGGACAAGTTTCGGGGTCATCGGTATTGTACCGGGACCACCGGAAGGGTCCCGGGGGTCCACCGGGTGGGGCCACCTGTCCCGGGGGGGCACATGGGCTGTAGGGGGTGCGCCTTGGCCTACATGGGCCAAGGGCACCAGCCCCAAGAGGCCCATGCGCCTAGGGTTTCAAGGAGGAAGAGTCCTAGGAGGGGAAGGCACCTCCTAGGTGCCTTGGGGAGGAAGGATTCCTCCCCCTTGGCCGCACCCCCTAGGAGATTGGATCTCCTAGGGCCGGCACCCCCCCCTTGGCCCTCCTATATATAGTGGGGGAAGGAGGGCTTTTCATCCACGCCTTTTGGTTGCCTCCTTCTCCCTCTCCAACACCTCCTCCTCCTCCATAGTGCTTGGCGAAGCCCTGACGGAATACTGCAGCTTCACCATCACCACGCCATCGTGCTGCTGCTGGAGCCATCTTCCTCAATCTCTCCTTCCCTCTTGCTGGATCAAGAAGAAGGAGACGTTACGCTGACCGTACGTGTGTTGAACGCGGAGGTGCCGTCCGTTCGGTGCTAGGATCTCCGGTGATTTGGATCACGTCATGTTCGACTACCTCATCCCCGTTCTTTGAACGCTTCCGCTCGCGATCTACAAGGTACGTAGATGCATCTAATCACTCGTTGCTAGATGAACTCCTAGATGGATCTTGGTGAAACCGTAGGAAATTTTTTGTTTTTCTGCTACGTTCCCCAACACAAGGACCAATAACATGATGCTTGCTAGAGGTTGGCTTCATGCCGTGAGATACATGCATTACTTTCTTGTGCACATTAGAAATGTTGTTGACATGGACTACTCTGTTGGAGATCTTCCTGGCACTATAGAAGACACAAGCATTTGCTTGGAAGGACATCTGGATAAAAGGTCACGCTATTAGATGGCACCTCTTCAAATTCACAACTGCTCCTATGCCTATCAAGGTGATTTCCTCTTGCCATACATATATTGCACTTTCAAGATGCTTGGGTGGAGAACTTAATGTGCTCTATGTATCTCACAATTTGTTTGTATCAAGTTCATGTGAGGCAGACACTGTGAAGTAAATCGATAAGGCAGATGAATTACGCCACTTAGTATGCTTAGCTATTATGGCTTCGTAGTTGACTCTTTGTATGTGTTCCCGCTTTTGGTACCGAACTTCGTGTTCAATGCCCGTCTTTTGTGGTCGGATGAATGCACCGAGCTTGATCCTGTCTTCTAATCTGATGTTGATCTTGAGATCCATTGTGTTTTACTTCTATTGCAATTGAATGTTTATTTACTTAATTATCATCATGTATAAGTACAAATGCTATATTTTAGGTTCCTACTTACATGTTGTTACATGCTTCGGTAAAATGTTGAGACCGGCACCCTCGCGCCAGGGTGCGAACCCGATCTAGTTGTTGCTATTGCACCCACACATGATAGTCCTATTATCTTTTTGAATTCTCCAAACTACACTATATCGGAGAAGTTTGCTCTTATTAAGGATTATATTGATGGGTTGCATTTTGCTACTACACATGATGATTTTGATGAATATAATATGCATGTGCTTGCTGCTCCTACTTGCAATTATTATGAGTGAGGAACTACTTCTCCACCTCTTTATGTTTCCAACACGATAAAATTGCAAGAAACTGCTTATGCTATGTATTGGCCTTTACTTGATGTTCATGAATTGTTCTTGTATGACATGCCGATGCATAGGAAGCGAGTTATGTTGGGGAACATAGTATTTCAAAATTTTCCTACGATCACACAAGATCTATCTAGGAGAATCATAACAATGAGAGGGGAGAGTGTGCCCACGTACCCTCGTAGACCGAAAGTAGAAGCATTTAGTAACGCGGTTGATGTAGTCGAACGTCTTCGTGATCCAACCAATCCTAGCACCGAACGTACAACACCCCTGCGTTCAGCACACGTTCAGCACACGTCCAGCTCGATGACGTCCCTTGAGCTCTTGATCCAGTTGAGGCCGAGGGAGAGTTCCATCAGCACGATGGCGTGGCGACGGTGATGTTGAAGTTAGCGGCGCAGGGCTTCGCCTAAGCACTACGACGATATGACCGAGGTGTGTAACTGCGGAGGAGGGCACCTCACACGGGTAAGACAAATCTTGGAGTGCCTTTAGGGTGCCCCTGCCCATGTATATAAAGGAGGGAGGGAGAGACGCCGGCCTCCTAGGGGCGCGCCAAGTGTAGGGAGTCCTGTTAGGACTCCCAAGTCCTAGTAGGATTCCTTTTCCTTTTCGGAGTAGGAAAGAAGGAAAGGAGGGAGAGGGAGAAGGAAAGGAGGGGCCGCGCCCCCACCCCTTATCCAATTCAGTTTGGGCAGGGGGAGGCATGCGCCACCTCATGGCCCTTCTTCCCTCTCTCCACTAAATCCCAATAAGTCCCATTAACTTCCCCCCGGCGAATTCCCGCAACTCTCTAGTACTTCGAAAAATACCTGAATCACTCAGAACCATTCCGATGTATGAATATAGCCTTCCAATATATCGATCTTTATGTCTCGACCATTTCGAGACTCCTCGTCATGTCTGTGATCTCATCCGGGACTTCGAACAAACTTAAGTTCATCAAAACACATAACTCATAATACAAATCGTCATCAAACATTAAGCATGCGGACCCTACGGGTTCGAGAACTATGTAGACATGACCGAGACACATCTCCAGTCAATAACCAATATCAGACCCTGGATGCTCATATTGGCTCCTACATATTCTACGAAGATCTTTATCGGTCAAACCGCATAACAACATACGTTGTTCCCTTTGCCATCGGTATGTTACTTGCCCGAGATTCGATCGTCGGTATCATCATACCTAGTTCAATCTCATTACCAGCAAGTCTCTTTACTCGTTCCGTAATGCAACATCCCACAACTAACTCATTAGTCTCTTTGCCATCGGTATGTTACTTGCCCGAGATTCGAGCGTCGGTATCATCATGAAGGAAATATGCCCTAGAGGCAATAATAATGTTGTTATTTATAATTCCTTATATCATGATAAATGTTTATTATTCATGCTAGAATTGTATTAACCGGAAACTTAGTACATGTGTGAATACATAGACAAACATAGTCTCACTAGTTTGCCTCTACTTGACTAGCTCGTTGAATCAATGATGGTTATGTTTCTTAACCATAGACATGAGTTGCCATTTGATTAACGGGATCACATCATTAGAGAATGATGTGATTGACTTGACCCATCTGTTAGCTTAGTAGATGATCATTTAGTTTGTTGCTATTGCTTTCTCCATAACTATACATGTTCCTATGACTATGAGATCATGCAACTCCCGAATACCGGAGGAACACTTTGTGTGCTACCAAACGTCACAACGTAAATGGGTGATTATAAAGGTGCTCTACAGGTGTCTCCGATGGTGTTTGTTGAGTTGTCATGGATCAAGATTAGGATTTGTCACTCTGATTGTCGGAGAGGTATCTCTGGGCCCTCTCGGTAATGTACATCACAATAAGCCTTGAAAGCAATGTAGCTAATGAGTTAGTTATGAGATGTAGCATTACAGAATGAGTAAAGAGACTTGCCGGTAATGAGATTGAACTAGGTATTGAGATACCGACGATCGAATCTCGGACAAGTAACATACCGATGACATAGGGAACAATGTATACCGTTATGCGGTTCGACCGATAAAGATCTTCGTAGAATATGTAGGGGCCAATATGAGCATCCAGGTTCCACTATTGGTTATTTACCGGAGACATGTCTCGGTCATGTCTACATAGTTCTCGAACCCGTAGGGTCCACACGCTTAACATTCGGTGACGGTCGGTATTATGAGTTTATGTGTTTTAATGTACCAAAGGTAGTTCGGAGTCCCGGATTTGATCACGGACATGACCAGGAGTCTCGGAATGGTCGAGACGTAAAGATCGATATACTGGAAGCCTATGTTTGGACATCGGAATTGTTCCGAGTGGTTCGGGCATTTTTCCGTTGTACCGGGAGGTTACGGAACCCCCCGGGGAGTATATGGGCCTTATTGGGCCTTAGTGGAATAGAGGAGAGGGAAGCGAAAAGAGGGAGGCGTGCCCCCAAGCCCAATCCAAATTGGGAAGGGGTCCGGCCCCCCTTTCCTTCCTCCCTCTCTCCTCCTTCCTTCTTCTCCTACTCCTACCTGGAAAGGGGGGGGGGAATCCTACTCCCGGAGGGAGTAGGACTCCCCTAGGGCGAGCCATAGAGAGGGCCGGCCCTCCCCCTCCTCCACCCCTTTATATACGGGGGAAGGGGGCACCCCATGGACACACAAGTTGATCATTGATCTTTTAGTCGTGTGCGGTGCCCCCCTCCACCATAATCCACCTCGGTAATATCGTAGCGGTGCTTAGGCGAAGCCCTGTTCCGGTAGCATCATCATCACGGCGTCGTGCTGACGAAACTCTCCCTCGAAGCTCTACTGGATCGTGAGTTCGTGGGACGTCGACAAGCTGAACGTGTGCAGATCGCAGAGGTGCCATACCTTCGGTGCTAGATCGGTCGATCGTGAAGACGTACGACTACATCAACCGTGTTGCCATAACGCTTCCGCTTACGGTCTACGAGGGTACGTAGACGATACTCTCCCCTCTCGTTGCTATGCATCACCATGATCTTGCGTGTGCGTAGGAATTTTTTTGAAATTACCGCGTTCCCCAACAGTGGCATCCGAGCCAGGTTTATGCGTAGATGTTATATGCATGAGTAGAACACAAAGGAGTTTTGGGCGTGGGTATATGCATATTGCTTTCCGTCACTAGTTGATTCTTGATTCACTGGCATTGTTGGATGAAGCGACCTAGACCGACATTACGCGTAAGCTTACGCGAGACTGGTTCTACCGACGTGCTTCGCACATAGGTGGCTAGTGGGTGTGTGTTTCTCCAGCTTTAGTTGAATCGGATTCAATGAACAGGGTTCTTTCTGAGATCAAAAAGTAATCACTATACCGCGTTGTGGTTTTTGACGCGTAGGTAAGAATGGTTCTTGCTCAGCCCGTAGCAGCCACATAAAACTTGCAACAACAAAGTAGAGGACGTCTAACTTGTTTTTGCAAGGCATGTTGTGATGTGATATGGTCAAGACATGATGCTAAATTTTATTGTATGAGATGATCATGTTTTGTAACACAGTTATCGGCAACTGGCAGGAGCCATATGGTTGTTGCTTTATTGTATGAAATACAATCACCATGTAATTGCTTTACTTTATCACTAAGCGGTAGTGATAGTCGTAGAGGCAATAGTTGGCGAGACGACAACGATGCTTCGATGGAGATCAAGGTGTCAAGCCAGTGACGATGGTGATCATGACGGTGCTTTGGAGATGGAGATCAAAGGCACTAGATGATGATGGCCATATCATATCACTTATATTGATTGCATGTGAAGTTTATCCTTTATGCATCTTATTTTGCTTAGTTCGGCGGTAGCATTATAAGATGATCTCTCACTAAATTTCAAGGTATAAGTGTTCTCCTTGAGTATGCACTGTTGCTAAAGTTCGTCGTGCCGAGACACCACGTGATGATCGGGTGTGATAAGCTCTACTTTCTCATACAATGAGTGCAAGCTAGCTTTGCACACGCAGAATACTCGGGTTGGACTTGACGAGCCTAGCATATGCAGATATGGCCTCGAAACACTGGAGACTGAAAGGTCGAGCGTGAATCATATAGTAGATATGATCAACATAGTGATGTTCAACATTGAAAACTACTCCATCTCATGTGATGATAGGACATGGTTTAGTTGATATGGATCACGTGATCACTTAGATGATTAGAGAGATGTCTGTCTAAGTGTGAGTTCTTAAGTAATTTGATTAATTGAACTTTAATTTATCATGAACTTAGTACCTGATAGTATTTTGCATGTCTATGTTGTTGTAGATAGATGGCCCATGCTGTTGTTCCGTTGAATTTTAATGCGTTCCTAGAGAAAGCTAAGTTGAAAGATGATGGTAGCAACTACACAGACTGTGTCCGTAACTTGAGGATTATCCTCATTGCTGCACAGAAGAATTACGTCCTGGAAGTACCGCTAGGTGACAAACCCGCTGAAGGAGCAATGCCAGATGTTATGAATACCTGGCAAAGCAAAGCTGATGACTACTTGATAGTTTAGTGTGCCATGCTTTAAGGCTTAGAATCGGGACTTCAACGATGTTTTGAACGTCATGGAGCATATGAGATGTTCCAGGAGTTGAAGTTAATATTTCAAGGAAATTCCCGGATTGAGAGATATGAAGTCTCCAATAAGTTCTACAGCAGCAAGATGGAGGAGAATAGTTATGTCAGTGAACATATATTCAGAATGTCTGGGTACCACAACCACTTGACTCAACTGGGAGTTAATCTTCCTGATGATAGTATCATTGACAGAGTTCTTCAATCACTGCCACCAAGCTACAAGAGCTTCATGATGAACTATAATATGCAAGGGATGGATAAGACGATTCTCGAGCTCTTCGCAATGCTAAAGGCTACGAAGGTAGAAATCAAGAAGGAACATCAAGTGTTGATGGTCAACAAGACCACCAGTTTCAAGAAAGAGGGTAAAGGGAAGAAGGGGAACTTCAAGAAGAACAACAAGCCAGTTGCTGCTCAAGTGAAGAAACCCAAGTCTAGACCTAAGCCTGAGATTGAGTGTTTCTACTGCAAAGGAACTGATCACTGGAAGCGGAACTGCCCCAAGTATTTGGCGGAGAAAAAAATGGCAAAGTGAAAGGTATATTTGATATACATTTTATTGATGTGTACCTTACTAATGCTCGTAGTAGTGCTTGGGTATTTGATACTGGTTCAATTGCTAACATTTGCAACTCGAAACAGGGGCTATGGATTAAGCAAAGATTGGCTATGGACGAGGTGACGATGCGCGTGGGAAATGGTCCCAAAGTCGATGTAATCGCCGTTGGCACGCTACCTCTACATCTACCTTCGGGATTAGTATTAGACCTAAATAATTGTTATTTGGTGCCAGCGTTGAGCATGAACATTATATATGGATCTTGTTTGATGCGAGACGGTTATTCATTTAAATCAGAGAATAATGGTTGTTCTATTTATATGAGTAATATCTTTTATGGTCATGCACCCCTGATGAGTGGTCTATTTTTACTAAATCTTGATAGTAGTGATACACATGTTCATAGTATTGAAGCCAAAAGATGCAGAGTTGATAATGATAATGCAACTTATTTGTGGCACTGCCGTTTAGGTCATATTGGTGTAAAGCGCATGAAGAAACTCCATTCTGATGGACTTTTGGAATCACTTGATTATGAATCACTTGGTACTTGCGAACCATGCCTCATGGGCAAGATGACTAAAACTCCGTTCTCCGGAACAATGGAGCGAGCAACGGAAGTTATTGGAAATCATACATACTGATGTATGTGGTCCAATGAACATTGAAGCTAGCAACGGATATCGTTATTTTTTCACCTTCACAGATGATTTGAGCAGATATGGGTATATCTACTTAATGAACATAAGTCTGAAACATTTGAAAAGTTCAAAGAATTTCAGAGTGAAGTGGAAAATCATCATAACAAGAAAATCAAGTTTCTACGATCTGATCGTGGAGGCGAATATTTGAGTTATGAGTTTGGAATTCATTTGAGACAATGCGGAATAGTTTCGGAACTCACGCCACCTGGAACACCACAACGTAATAGTGTGTCCGAACGTCGTAATCGTACTTTACTAGATATGGTGTGATCTAGGATGTCTCTCACTGATTTACCGCTATCGTTTTGGGGTTACGCTTTATAGACGGCTACATTCATGTTAAATAGGGCACCATCTAAATCCGTCAAGACGACACCTTATGAACTGTGGTTTGGCAAGAAACCCAAGTTGTCATTTCTTAAAGTTTGGGGCTGCGATGCTTATGTGAAAAAGCTTCAACCTAATAAGCTCGAACCCAAATCGGAGAAATGTGTCTTCATAGGATACCCAAAGGAGACTGTTGGGTACACCTTCTATCATAGATCCGAAGGCAAGGTATTCATTACTAAGAATGGATCCTTTCTAGAGAAGGAGTTTCTCTCGAAAGAAGTGAGTGGGAGGAAAGTAGAACTTGACGAGGTAATTGTACCTTCTCCCTTATTGGAAAGTAGTTCATCACTGAAATTAGTTCCAGTGATTCCTACACCAGTAAGTGAGGAAGCTAATGATGATGATCATGAAACTTCTGATCAAGCTACTACCGAACCTCATAGGTCAACCAGAGTAAGATCCGCACCAGAGTGGTACGGTAATCATGTTCTGAAAGTCATGTTACTTGACCATGATGAACCTACGAGCTATGAGGAAGCGATGATGAGCCCAGATTCCGCAAAATGGCTCGAAGCCATGAAATCTGAGACGGGATATATGTATGAAAACAAAGAGTGGACTTTGGTTGACTTGCCTGATGATTGGCAGGCCATAGAGAATAAATGGATCTTCAAGAAGAAGACTGACACTGACGGTAATGTTACTGTCTACAAAGCTCTACTTGTTGCGAAAGGTTTTCGACAAGTTCAAGGAGTTGACTAAAATGAGACCTTCTCACTCGTAGCGATGCTTAAGTCCGTCCGGATCATGTTAGCAACTGCCGCATTTTATGATTATGAAATTTGGCAAATGGATGTCGAAACTGCATTCCTTAATGGATATCTTAAAGAAGAGTTGTATATGATGCAACCAGAAGGTTTTGTCGATCCAAAAGGTTCTAACAAAGTGTGCAAGCTCCAGCGATCCATTTATGGACTGGTGCAAGCCTCTCGGAGTTGGAATATACGCTTTGATAGTGTGATCAAAGCATATGGTTTTATACAGACTTTTGGAGAAGCATGTATTTACAAGAAAGTGAGTGGGAGCTCCTTAGCATTTCTGATATTTATATGTAGATGACATATTGTTAATCGAAAATGATACTGAATTTCTGAATAGCATAAAAGGATACTTGAATAAGAATTTTTCAATGAAAGACCTCAATGAAGATGCTTATATATTGGGCATCAAGATCTATAGAGATAGATCAAGACGCTTAATTGGACTTTCACAAAGCACATACCTTGATAAAGTTTTGAAGAAGTTCAAAATGGATCAGGCAAACAAAGGGTTCTTGCTTGTATTACAAGGTGTGAAGTTGAGTCAGACTCAATGCCCGACCACTGCAGAAGATAGAGAGAAAATGAAAGGTGTTCCCTATGCTTCAGCCACAGGCTCTATCATGTATGCAATGCTGTGTATCAGACCTGATGTGTGCCTTGCTATAAGTTTAGCAGGGAGGTACCAAAGTAATCCAGGAGTGGATCACTGGACAGCGGTAAAGAACATCCTGAAATACCTGAAAAGGACTAAGGATATGTTTCTCGTATATGGAGGTGACAAAGAGATCGTTGTAAACGATTACGTCGATGCAAGATTTGACACGGATCCAGATGACTCTAAGTCACAAACCGGATATGTGTTTTTATTAAATTGTTGAGCTGTCAGTTGGTGCAGTTCCAAGCAGAGTGTCGTGTCGGGGTCTACGTGTGAAGCGGAATACACAGCTGCTTCAGAAGCATCAAATGAAGGAGTCTGGATGAAGGAGTTCATATCTGATCAAGGTGTCATACCTAGTGCATCGGGTCCAATGAAAATCATTTGTGACAATACTAGAGCAATTGCCTTGGCAAAGGAATCCAGATTTCACAAGAGAACCAAGCACATCAAGAGACGCTTCAATTCCATCCACGATCAAGTCAAGGAGGGAGACATAGAGATTTGCAAGATACATATGGATCTGAATGTTGCAGACCCGTTGACTAAGCTTCTCTCACGAGCAAAACATGATCATCACCAAGACCCCATGGGTGTTAGAATCATTACAATGTAATCTAGATTATTGACTCTAGTGCAAGTGGGAGACTGAAGGAAATATGCCCTAGAGCAATAATAAAGTTGTTATTTATATTTCCTTATATCATGATAAATGTTTATTATTCATGCTAGAATTGTATTAACCGGAAACTTAGTACATGTGTGAATACATAGACAAACAGAGTCTCACTAGTTTGCCTCTACTTGACTAGCTCCTTAAATCAATGATGGTTATGTTTACTAACCATAGACATGAGTTGTCATTTGATTAACGGGATTACATCATTAGAGAATGATGTGATTAACTTGACCCATTCATTAGCTTAGCACGATGACCATTTAGTTTGTTGCTATTGCTTTCTCTATAACTGTACATGTTCCTATTACTATGAGATCATGCAACTCCCGAATACCGGAGGAACACTTAGTGTGCTACCAAATGTCAAAATGTAACTGGGTGATTATAAAGGTGCTCTAAAGGTGTCTACGATGGTGTTTGTTGAGTTGGCATGGATCAAGATTAGGATTTGTCACTCCCATTGTCGGAGAGGTATCTCTGGGCACTCTCGGTAATGTACATCACAATAAGCCTTGCAAGCAATGTAGCTAATGAGTTAGTTACGGGATGTAGCATTACGGAACGAGTAAAGAGACTTGCCGGTAACGAGATTGAACTCGGTATTGAGATACCAACGATCGAATCTCGGGCAAGTAACATACCGATGACAAAGGGAACAACGTATACTGTTATGCGGTTTGACCGATAAAGATCTTCGTAGAATATGTAGGAGCCAATATGAGCGTATAGGTTCCGCTATTGGTTATTGACTGGAGACATGTCTCGGTCATGTCTACATAGTTCTCGAACCCATAGGGTCCGCACGCTTAATGTTTGGTGACGATCGGTATTATGAGTTTATGTGCTTTGATGTACCTAAGGTAGTTCGGAGTCTCGGATTTGATCACGGACATGACGAGGAGTCTCGGAATGGTCGAGACGTAAAGATCGATATATTGGAAGCCTGTGTTTGGACGTCGGAATGGTTCCGAGTGGTTCGGGCATTTTTCCGGAGTACCGGGAGGTTACCGGAACCCCCCGGGGAGTATATGGGCCTTATTGGGCCTTAGTGGAATAGAGGAGAGGAAAGGGAAAAGAGGGAGGCACGCCCCCAAGCCCAATACGAATTGGGAAGGGGGCCGGCCCCCCTTTCCTTCCTCCCTCTCTCCTCCTTCCTTCTTCTCCTACTCCTACATGGAAAGGGGGGGAATCCTACTTCCGGAGGGAGTAGGACTCCCCTAGGGCGCGCCATAGAGAGGGCCGGCCCTCCCCTCCTCCACTCCTCTATATACGGGGGAAGGGGGCACCCCATGGACACACAAGTTGATCATTGATCTTTTAGCCGTGTGCGGTGCCCCCTCCACCATAATCCACCTCGGTAATATCGTAGCGGTGCTTAGGCGAAGCCTTGTTCCGGTAGCATCATCATCATCATCATCACGCCGTCGTGCTGAGGAAACTCTCCCTCGAAGCTCTACTGGATCATGAGTTCGCGGGACGTCACCGAGCTGAACGTGTGCAGATCGCGGAGGTGCCATACCTTCGATGCTAGATCGATCAATCATGAAGACGTACGACTACATCAACCGCGTTGTGATAACGCTTCCGCTTACGGTCTACGAGGGTATGTAGACGATACTCTCCCCTCTTGTTGCTATGCATCACCATGATCTTGCGTGTGCGTAGGATTTTTTTTGAAATTACTGCATTCCCCAACACATGATACCTAGTTCAATCTCGTTACCAACAAGTCTCTTTTCTTGTTCCGTAATGCATCATCCCATAACGAACTCATTAGTCACATTGCTTGCAAGGCTTATAGTGATGTGCATTACCGAGAGGGCCCAGAGATACCTCGCCGATATACGGAGTGACAAATCCTAATCTTGATATATGCCAACCCAACAAATACCTTCGGAGACACCTGTAGAGCATCTTTATAATTACCCAGTTATGTTGTGACGTTTTATAGCACACAAGGTGTTCCTCGGTATTCGGGAGTTGCATAATCTCATAGTCAGAGGAACATGTATTAGTCATGAAGAAAGCAATACCAATAAAACTAAATGATCATTATGCTAAGCTAAAGGATGGGTCTTGTCTGTCACATCATTCTCCTAATGATGTGATCCTGTTCATCAAATGACAACACATGTCTATGGTCAGGAAACTTAACCATCTTTGATTAACGAGCTAGTCAAGTAGAGGCATACTAGGACACTCTGTTTTGTCTATGTATTCACTCATGTACTAAGTTTCCGGTTAATACAATTCTAGCATGAATAACAAACATTTATCATGATATAAGGAAATATAAATAACAACTTTATTATTGCCTATAGGGCATTTCCTTCAGTCTCCCTGAGGGAGTCCTGGATTAGGGGGTCTTCGGACAGCCGGACTATCTCCATTGACCGGACTGTTAGACTATGAAGATACAAGATTGAAGACTTCGTCTCGTGTTCGGATGGGACTCTACTTGGTGTGGAAGGCAAGCTAGGCAATATGGATATGGATATCTCCTCCTTTGTAACCGACCTTGTGTAACCCTAACCCTCTCCGGTGTCTATATAAATCGGTGAGTTTTAGTCCATAGGACACAACAACTACAACATACAATCATACCATAGGCTAGCTTCTAGGGTTTAGCCTCTCCGATCTCATGGTAGATCTACTCTTGTACTACCCATATCATCAATATTAATCAAGCAGGACATAGGGTTTTACCTCCATCAAGAAGGCCCGAACCTGGGTAAAACATTGTGTCCCCTGCCTCCTGTTACCATTGACGCACAGTTCGGGACCCCCTACCCGAGATCCGCCGGTTTTGACACCGACATTGGTGCTTTCATTGAGAGTTCCTCTGTGTCATCGCCGTTAGGCTTGATGGCTCCTACTATCATCGATGGCGATGCAGTCCAGGGTGAGACTTTTCTCCCCGGACAGATCTTCATGTTCGGCGGCTAGGCACTGCGGGCCAATTCGCTTGGCCATCTGGAGCAGATTGAAAGTTACGCCCTTGGCCACCAGGTCAGGTTTGGAAGCTTAAACTACATGGCCGATATCCGTGGAGACTTGATCTTCGACGGATTCGAGCCTCTGCCTTGTGCGTCACGCGGTCACGATGAGTATGATTTAGCTCTACCATCGGATAGTGTTCAAGAGATCGCACAGGCAGCCGCTCCGACCCTCAATTCGAAGCCAGGTGCGCCTTCCGCGGACGGGTGGATGAACCCCGCCACGGAGGCCTTACCCTCAGCGGCGATCAAGCCAAACATCGACCTTACCTTGCACGAGAGTCGTGTTGTTAAACTGTCGGATCCTTCTCCGGCCACGGACTCCGAACCGCCTGCGCCCGTTCCTGTCAAATCCGATTGGGCGCCGATCATGGAGTTTACCTCCGCGAATATTTTTCAGCACTCGCCCTTTGGTGACATACTGAACTCATTAAGGTCTCTCTCCTTGTCAGGAGGATCCTGGCCGAACTATGTCTGGCAGGACTGGGATGCAGACGACGAAGAAATTCGAGGCCCACCCACCACCCACTTAGTAGCCACTGTCGATGACTTAACCGACATGCTCGACTTCGACTCCGAAGACATCGACGGTATGGACGACGATGCGGGAGGCGAAGAGGAACCACCGCCCACAGGGCACTGGACAGCCACCTCATAATACGATATATACATGGTGGATACACCCAAAGAAGGCAATGACGACGAGATAGTGGAGGATGAGCCCTCCAAGAAGCAACCCAAGCGCCAACGTCAACGGCACCGCTCTAAGTCCTGCCAAAGCAAAAGTGGTGATACCGGCACAAGAGATAATAATACTCCGGATAGTGCCGAAGACAACAACAATCCCTTCCAACAAGATTTAGAGCAGGAGGATGGAGGAGCCAGCCCTCCTGAGAGAGCGACAGATGGAGAAGAGGAGGATGATAATCACATGCCCCCCTCCGAAGACGAGGCAAGCCTCAGCGACGACGAATTCGTTGTGCCAGAGGATCCCGTCGAACAAGAGCGCTTCAAACGCCGGCTTATAGCCACGGCAAATAGCCTTAAGAAAAAGCAGCAGCAGCTTCAAGCTGATTAGGATCTGCTAGCTGACAGATGGACAGAAGTCCTCGCGGCCGAGGAATATAAACTCGAGTGCCCCTCCAAGAGTTACCCAAAGTGCAGGTTGCTACCCCGACTGGAGGAAGAAGCGTATGATACGGCTGATCAGCCACCTCGTGGCCGCGATAGAGAGGCATTCCAGCCAAAAACTCAGCCTCCACCACGACGCCATTCAAATAAAAAGGTATGGGGAGATACGCCAGACCTGCGAGACATATTGGAGGACAAAGCAAAGCATGCAAGATCGATCTACGGATCACGAGGGCATGCCACTCTGCGAGACGATAAACGTCACACCGGATATAGTAAAAGCAAATCCGGCCGGGCCAAACACAGCGGGCAAGACCCATTCGAGCTGCGTCGCGATATAGCCCAATACAGAGGCGCCACACACCCCTTATGCTTCACAGACGAAGTAATGGATCATCAAATCCCAGAAGGTTTCAAACCTATAAGTATTGAATCATACGATGACACAACAGATCCCACAGTATGGATCGAGGATTTCCTCCTCCACATCCACATGGCCCGCGGTGATGACTTACACACCATCAAATGCCTCCCACTAAAGCTCAAGGGACTAGCACGGCATTGGCTTAACAGCTTGCCAGCCGAGTCCATCAGTTGTTGGGAAGATCTGGAAGCCGTATTCCTCGACAACTTTTAGGGCACTTATGTGCGGCCACCAGATGCTGATGACTTGAGCCACATAATTCAACAGCCAGAAGAATTGGCCAGGCAATTCTGGACTCGGTTCCTAACAAAGAAAAATCAAATTGTCGACTGTCCGGATGTAGAGGCCCTAGCGGCTTTCAAACACAACATCCGCGACGAATGGCTAGCCCGGCACCTTGGTCAGGAAAAGCCGAAATCTATGGCAGCCCTCACGACACTCATGACCCGCTTTTGTGAGGGAGAAGACAGCTGGCTGGCTCGCAGTAATAACATATCAAAGAACCATGGTACTTCGGATAACAAGGACGGCAATAGCAGGTCACGTCGCAACAAACATAAGCGCCGCATTAACAGCGATAATACCGAGGATACGACAGTCAATGCCGGATTCAAAGGCTCTAAACCCGGTCAGCAGAAAAAGCCATTCAAACAAAGTACGCCGGGTCCGTCCAGCTTGGACCGTATACTCGATCGCTTGTGTCAAATACACGGCACCCCAGAAAAGCCAACCAATCACACCAACAGGGATTGTTGGGTGTTCAAGCAGGCCGTCAAGTTAATTGCCGAAAACAAGGACAAGGGGCCACATAGCGATGACGAGGAGGAGCCCTGGCAGCCACACATCGGAGGACAGAAGAGGTTTCCCCCACAAGTGCGGACGGTGAACATGATATACGCAACCCACATCCCCAAGAGGGAGCGGAAGCGTGCGCTCAGGGACGTATATGCCTTGGAGCCAATCGCCCCAAAGTTCAACCCATGGTCCTCCTATCCGATCACTTTCGATCGCAAGGACCATCCCACTAGTATCCGTCATGGCGGATTCGCCGCACTGGTTCTGGACCCAATCATTGACAGATTTCACCTCACTCGAGTCCTTATGGATGGCGGCAGCAGCCTGAACCTACTTTATCAGGACACAATGCGCAAAATTGGTATAGACCCCTCAAGGATCAAACCCACAAAAACGACCTTTAAGGGCGTCATTCCAGGCGTAGAGGCCCATTACACAGGCTCAATTACACTGGAAGTGGTCTTCGGATCCCCGGATAACTTCCGAAGCGAAGAGTTAATCTTCGATATAGTCCCGTTCCGCAGTGGTTATCATGCACTGCTCGGGCGAACCGCATTTGCGAGATTCAATGCGGTACCGCATTATGCATACCTCAAGCTCAAGATGCCAGGACCTCGCGGGGTTATTACAGTCAATGGAAACATAGAGCACTCTCTCCGAACAGAGGAGCACACTGCGGCCCTCGTAGCAGAAGCGCAAAACAGCCTCTCAAGGCAATCTACCAGTTCGGCATTTCAAGGCCTGAACACCTTCAAGCGTGCTCGGAGCAATCGGCAAATAGACCACCTGGCGTGATCTGAGCTCGCGTAGCAATGCGGCCCCCACCCCAGTCTGAGCCAAACGGCGAAGCTCGTGCCAGGCATACATAATTACGCATTAAAAATACCATGGGCACAGGTGGGGAGGGGGGCACACTGCGGCACGCCCCAAGATGCAGCTTAAACCACACTAGGGGCTTCCCGTTTGGTTATTTTTCTCTTTTCCAGGACCTTAATCTCTGGAAACCCTGTCCGGCAGCACTATTGCCGAACACACGGTGCAGCAACCAAGGAGGCAGACAACTACGTCACACCACAGAATTCCCAGGTGGATTAAAATAACGAGCGAAATATTTGATTTAATACTATTCCTCAGCTTGCCCTTGGAAGGGACATAGTCCCACTCTTTGCTTATCGCACTATCTGTATCATTCCACTTTAATGCACCTTTTTGAATAAACAATGCATAACATCACGACTATTATTGCATTCTTGTTATATATATGTGTGTGTGTGTTCATTAACGACGCCTTGCAACCGTACACTTTGGTACGGCCAATACACCAGGGGCTACCCCACAATATGGTGTGAAAAGTCCAAACACTTTCACAAGTGCGGCACCCCGAACTTATGCATTATATGCATCAGCTCCGAATCATGTCTTTGGTCAAATGTTGGGTTTGCCCGACTCCTATGTTTTGGTACCTTACGTTCCGCTCTATCGGCTAAGGTAGCGCTAGGAGAACTACTACGATTGTGCCCCGGTTCTGCCGGGCTTAGCGCCTCAGTAGAGAAAACTAAAACTGACTGTCATGATAAGGCGAGAGACTGGTCGCTGTTCAGTGAGGTTTTCGAGTCCCTAATGACTTATGCCGCTTAGGGCGAGGGGCCGGCCCTGTCCAGCTTAAAGGCGTGTATTGCGCCCCGAATTCGGCCTTCCGAATACCAGGGGCTTCACCGAAATTTAAAATTATAGAATTCTATGGCTAAGTGAGAGTGATAAAGCATTATTAGTCTGGCTGCCTTGTTTGTTGTGCTGAGCACCTCCCTCGAAGGACCCAAACATGGGAACAAGAGTGCTCAGGTTTATCCCGAACGCCCCAGCACTCATGACATGGGGGCAGAAGCCGAGGACTAGCCATCTCTCAAATTGGATAAACAGCCAAACAGAAGGTAATATTTTAAATTCACACAAGCGTTGCATAGCGCATATGAAACAAGTTTTCATCATACAGGATCACACGAGTAAGTTTACTCAAATATTACATCCTTGGAACATTCGTCCGCTACAAGACGGGCACCCTTCAGGACACCCTCATAATAAATTTCGGGGGTGCGATGCTCTTTGCCCTGCGGCGGCCCTTCCTTGATCAGCTTCACGGCGTCTAGCTTGGCCCACTGCACCTTCACATGGGCGAAAGCCCGCCGTGCACCTTTGATGCAGACGGACCGCTTGACGACCTCCAGCCGTGGGCAGGCATCCACAAGCCGCCTCACCAGGCCGAGGTAGCTATTCGGAGGGACGTCGCCAGGCCACAGCCGGACTGTAAGGCCCTTCATGGCCTGTTCAGCCGCCTTGTGCAGCTCGACCAGCTGCTTTAGCTGGTCGCTCAGAGGCATCGGGTCCCAGTATACTGAGACCAGAACAGCTTCTCCGTTGAGCTTCCCTCCTCGGCCTGGTAAAACTGTGTGGCATCCGACATGCTGCGGGGCAAATCTGCGAATGCTCCTGGAGAGCTCCGAATTCAGGTAAGTAATCGGTAATTTACTTTTACATGCTTGCTCTGCATATATAATGCCTTACCCGCCGCTATCTTCTTCATTGCGTTGATCTCTTGGAGGGCCTTTTGGGCTTCGGCCTTGGCACTTTTCGCGCTCTCGAGGGCTGCGGCAAGCTCAGACTCTCGCGTCTTCGAGTCAAGCTCCAACGCCTCGTGCTTTGTCACGAGAGCCTGGAGCTCTTGCTGCACCTCGCCCACCCGAGCCTCTTGCTTTTCTCGCTCGGTGTGCTCCTTGGCCGCTTTATCTTCGGCCTTAGTTAGTGCTTGCTTCAGGGTCGCCACCTCGGTTGTGGCCCCTGGCAGATATACGATGATCCTGTCATTTTGCAATCACGTCTTTTTATATATATATATACATATCTATAGACAGGGTATTACTTACCCTTATTCTCCTCGAGCTGCCTCTTGGCAAGGCCGAGCTCTTTCTTGGACCCCTCGAGGTCCTGCGTCAGTACGGCAACCTCCGCAGTCAGTGCGGCGGATGCCAGCAGCGAGGCCTGCATACACATATTAACATACTTATATTAGACTCATGCGATATTATTTGATCCTCGGTTTGGCTTTTCTTTGTGAACACCAAACAAAGCATCAGGGGCTACTGTCTATGCGGTAATATTTTTCCTATATTTTAAAACACTTACCTCAAAGCTTGTTAGAAGGCTGGCACATGCTTTAGTCAATTCGCTCTTGGCGGACTGAACCTTCTGGACCACCGCACTCATAATAGTACGGTGCTCCTCATCGATGGAAGCGCTGCGAAGTGCTTCCAGCAGATTGTCTGGCACCTCTGGATGGACAGAGGTCACCGGCACAGGCGTCTTGCCCCTCTTGGAAGGAGGCCGCCTGCCTGAGCCTGGAACAACTGGAGGTTCCGCGTGGTGTTCGGCTGAGGACCGAACTCAGAGCTCTCAGGGGCCTTGTCCCCTCGGCTCCCGGAGTCTGGGAGGCCGCCTTGAGCCGCCTCCGGGACTGTCTCCCCTCGACCCGGTGCCTCATGAGACAGCACCTCGGCGTCGTCCGTAGGATGAGGGGAGGTGGCAGTTGGGATTGGATCGCTATCCATGTCCGACGAGCCCAGGGAGCCGTCCGATGATACATCGATACTGGCTCGTGGCGGCCTGCATAGTCATGTTCGGCGTTAGGGAAAGCAGTGCAACAAAGGAATGCTACGAGTTACTCTGGTATCCAAATACTTATGATCTCCCCACGGGCTTGGCCCTGGGCAACCACTCGTCTTCGTCTTCGTCGATGGCGGTGGAACTGTCCGGAAGGAGAGTCCTTCCCTTCTTGGACCCTTCGGCCCCCCAGTTGGGACGGCCTTCCTTTTTCTTGTATCCCCCGCCTGGAGGGGGAGCATCTTCTTCTTCCTCCTCGTCTTCGGGGGAGGAGTGTGTTGCAGAGTTATCGGACGATGAGTCTGATAACACCTGGCGCCGGGAACTCTTTCGGGTTCCCTTGGCCTTCTTGGTCTTCTTCGGCACCTTGTAAGGAGCCGGAGTCAGCATCTCCGTCAGGAGAGCGCCCGCAGTGTCTTCGGGCAAAGGGGCCGGACAGTTAATCTGCCCCGATGTCTCCACCCAGTCCTGTCAAAGGCATGGAGATTAGACCCTGCACATGATTAAGCTAGGGGAAATAAATGTCCTACATGACGTATTGAACTCACCGAACGCGCTAGGCACTTTGCGCTTAGTCCGCGGTCCTCGGCGAGAGAAGGAGGGACCTCGGCGCCCTTGAATAGCACCTTCCATACGTCCTTGTGCATCGTATCAAAGAGCTCGCTCAGAGTATGGTGCCGGGCCAGGTCGAACTCCCACAAGTTAAAATCCCATTGTTGACACGGGAGGATCCGGCGGATGAGCATAACCTGGACTATGTTGACAAGCTTGAGCTTCTTGCTTGCCATACTCCGGATACATTTCTGGAGTCCATATAGCTCCACCGATGAACCCCACGACAAGCCCTTCTCTTTCCAAGAAGTGAGCCGTGTAGGGAATCCGGATCGAAACTCGGGAGCTGCCGCCCATTTGGCGTCGCGCGGCTCGGTGATGTACAACCACGCCGATTGCCATCCCTTTATCGTCTCCATGAAGGATCCTTCAAGCCATATAACGTTGGGCATCTTGCCCACCATGGCTCCGCCGCATTCTGCTTGTTGGCCTCGTACCACCTTTGGCTTGATATTGAAGGTCTTTAACCACAGGCCGAAGTGGGGCTGGATGCGGAGGAAAGCCTCACACACGACGATGAACACCGAAATGTTGAGGACGAAGTTCGGGGCCAGATCATGAAAGTCCAGCCCGTAGTAGAACATGAGACCACAGACGAATGGATGGAGGGGAAACCCTAGTCTGCGGAGGAAGTGGTGGAGGAAAACTACCCTCTCGTGAGGTTCCAGGGTAGGGACGATCTGCCCCGTAGCGGGCAGCTGATGCGCGATATTCGCGGCTAAGTATCCGGCTCCGCGCAGCTTCTTGACGTCTCCCTCTATGACGGAGGAGACCATCCACCTGCCTCCCGCTCTGGACATGATTGGAGAAGGTTGAGGTGGGAAGTGCGGACTTGGGCGCTAGAGCTCGAGTGTGCGAAAACGGATGAGCAAAGGAGGAAGAAGGTGTGGATGAAAAGGTGAATCCTTATCCCTTTATATGGGCGGACGAAACTAAGCGTGCCCACTGGCCTGGTAAAACTCGCTCATCCCCCAAGTGCCGTAATCGATGGCACGGTTGGGTTACCCACGCCCGTATTGATGAGAATCCCGTGATAAGGGGACACGATCTTTGCTTTGACAAGACGTGTCAAAAAACTGCCTTGCGTTATGTGCGGGGGTAGTTAAAGGAAACGGTGCGAATAATCACCGGGCCATGACATAATGTCGTGTTGCCAAAACAAGTCAGCAAATTAGATTTGCGGAAATATTATTCCCTCTATGGTGGTATGTGGAACTTATTTTGCAGGGTCAGACACTATCCTTGTATTCAAATTCTTCCGTGGTATATTTGGAGGAGGAACCCGCCTTGCAATGCCGAAGACAATACTGCCCGTTGGACTCATCGTCATTGAAGCCTGGTTCAGGGGCTAGTGAGGGAGACCTGGATTAGTGTAGCGACCAGACCTCAAACGGTCTGATCTCTGTGCTCCGGTGTCATCCCTGGATCAGTAATGCTAACACCACACAGTACTCGGAGGATTTATAATAGAGTAGCAATCACACACTTATTACATCGAGTGTCTCAATTGAGAACTTATTACAATAAATATGGCTTAAGTTCATCTAATAATGATAACAGCGGAAGGATTGGAAGATAAGTGAGTCCATCAACTCCAACGGCATCACTGAGTATAGAACCACGACCTAAAAACTCCTAAATTGTTGTCTGAAAAGTCTGCAACATTAACGTTGCAGCCCGAAACGGGTCAGCACATGGAATATGCTGGCAATGTAACACATAAAGGGTAATGGAATGAAATAGCTATTCTATATGCATATTTGGCTGGTGGAAAGCTCTATGGTTACAGTTTTGCATAAAGCCAATTTTTCCCTACTCCAAAGGAATAAATTTATTTAACTATCATCATAGTTGTTAAACATTGAGAATGGTTGACAGCATTCTCAATCCCAATTAAGCATCATCATTAACAAAACCCAACAAACTTAATTTAGAGTAACATGTTGAGATTCACATGATAATCCAGGTACTAGATACTCAAGATGTCCATAACCGGGGACTCGGCTAACCATGATTAGTTTAATACACTCTGCAGAGGTTTGCGCACTTTTCCCCACAAGACTCGATCGCCTATGTTTGGTTTCTCGCACTACATGGTGTTTGAGAAGACGGATGACCGAGACACAGTCTTTCAGAAGCGCTCGCACCTTAGGATTGGGTAGACCGTACCACCTACATCCCCTACATCTGCTAGTCTACCACTGTAAGAGTTCGCACGAATTAGTCAACTATGCTAGAGCCCATAATAGCTTGTGGTTGCACATGGAAGTTTCTAGTATGAATAGTCTCATGATCCCTTTGAGCCTGGGTGGCGGTCCGAAAGAAAACAGGCAAATCCTGGGTGACCCAGGTGCCTCAATCCACCCAGATGTGTGTTTAAGTTGCCACCTTAGATAAACCATTAATTAACAATACTCACATCTGCCATGGATATCACTCACGCAATCCACGTCTACTAGCATAGCATGGCACAATAAGCAAACGTAGAAGTAACTCCCAAAGGTTGATATATAACAGGTGATAGGTACTACCTCAACTACTTCCCATCCCACAATTTAATTAGATCCTAATCATGAAATGTTTGAGGATTGATCTAATGCAATAAAACTGGGTAGTAGAAAAGGTATGATCAAAGTGTTACTTGCCTTGCTGATGATCCGCGAAACCTGGAGATTCGAAGTAACAAGCGGCGCACTCCGGGTATTCTATCACAGACAAACAAACAAGCATACAATAAGTACTCATCTAATGCACAAGTAAAAGTCAAATAAAAGATCTAACCAGAAAGTTCAACTTAAGAACTCCGGTTTGCAAAAAGAATCAAATCGAATGAAGCAACGAAAGTCAAATGGCGAAAGAAAACAACTTCATTCTACTAATCTGGATCTAAAGCAAATTTTACAGTGTCAAAAGCTTGTTTAAGTTGGTTAAACGGATAGAGGGTTTTGAGACGAAACTCCAGGCGCTTGAATCGCCTGATTCCGATAAACGAGCGAAAAGTTATACTAAAACGAAAATCGGATCAGGAATCGCGATCAGAAAAATCACGGGTTTAATCCGAGAAAAAGAAAAACAACGAACGTTCGTTAGAACGAACGAACGGATGAACGCTCGCGAATTAAATAAATCGGAAAAACCGATCTATTAAAAAAACGAAACTAAAAAAACCGACAGAAAAACCAAACGTTTTTTCAAAAAAAAGGCGCGGATTTCGAGGCGAACCTCGGGCTGCGTGCGGCGAGGCGGCGGCGGCGGGCGGGGCTTGGGGCGGCTCGGGGCTAGGGCTCAGCCTGGGGTGGACCGGCTTATAAGGGCGAGTCGGGCCAGAGTCCGGGTCGGATATGGCCCGTAGGTCGGTTCGTTTTTTTTAAATAATTATGTGCGGAAGAAAAATAAAAAGAAATACTAAACGGACTCCAAAAATCCTGAAATAAATTTTCCCGGGCTTCGAAAATCAAGCCGCACAAGGTGAACATTTATTTGGGTCCTAAATGCAATTTTGAAAAACGCACATTTTACCTAAATTCAAATAAAATAACGAAAATCTCTGAAATAAAATCTTATTTGATTTTTTATTAAATTCTCAATATTTCTTTATTTTGGGAAAGTCATTTTATTCCCTCTCTCATATTTTTGTAATAGAAATAATTTATGATAAAATAAATAAAATCAAATGATCCTATTCTCAAAATTTGAGAAAACTCAAATATGAAAATAACGAAATCCCCAACTCTCTCCGTGGGTCCTTGAGTTGCGTAGAATTTCTAGGATCAAAACCAAAAGCAAAATAAAGTATGATATGCATTGATGATCTAATGTATAACATTCCAAATTGAAAATTTGGGATGTTACAAACCTATCCCCCTTAAGATGAATCTCGCCCTCGAGATTTGGGTTGGCTAGAAAATAGGTGAGGGTGGTCCTTGAGTAAATCTTCCTCTCGTTCCCAGGTGGCTTCGTCCTCCGTGTGGTGGCTCCACTGAACTTTGCAAAACTTGATAACCTTGCTGCGAGTGACTCGACTGGCATACTCTAGAATCTTAATTGGTTTCTCCTCATAGGTCAAATCGTTATCCAATTGAATTGTTTCCAATGGCACTGTATCTCTCAAAGGTATGTCAGCCATCTCCGCGTGGCACTTCTTCAACTGAGAAACGTGGAACACATCATGAACTCCTGACAATTCTTCGGGTAATTCCAACTTGTAGGCCACTTCTCCCATATGCTCCAAAACTCGATATGGTCCTACAAATCATGGTGCTAACTTTCCCTTAACTCCAAAATGCTTTGTTCCCCGAAGTGGTGATACTCGAAGATAAGCTCTATCTCCAACTTCGTAAACTGTCTCCTTGCGTTTAGAATCTTCATAACTCTTCTGTCTGGACTGGGCTATCTTGAGCCTATCACGAATCAACTTCACCTTCTGTTCAGACTCTTTAATCAAGTCAGGTCCAAACAACTGGCCGTCTCCAACTTCGTCCCATGACAACGGTGTCCTGCACCTCCTTCCGTATAAGGCTTCAAAAGGGGCCATCTTTAAACTAGTTTGGTAACTGTTGTTGTAAGAGAACTCTGCATATGGCAAATTGTCGTCCCAACTAGATCCATAATCTAGCGTACAAGCTCTCAGCATATCCTCCAAAATCTGATTGACTCTCTCGGTCTGTCCATCTGTCTGTGGATGAAAAGCTGTACTGAATTCTAGCTTGGTTCCCAAAGTTTCGTGAAACTGCTTCCAGAACTTTGAGGTAAACTGGGTTCCTCTATCTGATACGATACTCCTCGGAACTCCATGCAGACATACGATCCTGTTCATTTATATCTTTGCCAACTTTGCACTGGTATAGGTAGTCTTCACTGGAATGAAATGAGCTACCTTTGTCAAACGATCGACTACAACCCAAATCGAGTCATAGCCTGAACGTGTTCTGGGCAATCCTGTGATAAAATCCATGCCTAGCTTATCCCACTTCCATTCGGGTATCGACAATGGTTGTAGCAATCCTGCTGGCTTCTGATGCTCTGCCTTCACTCTCTGACATACATCACAAACTGCTACGTACTCCGCAATATCCTTCTTCATTCCGGTCCACCAGAAAATATCCTTCAAATCCAAATACATCTTGGTATTTCCTGGGTGAATCGAATATGGCGAATCATGTGCCTCTTGCAGTATCAACATCCTAATCTCCGGGTCATTGGGCACGTAAACACAGTCTTCAAACCATAGGATATCGTTCTCATCCTCACGAAATCCCTTAGCCTTTCCTTTACTAAGTTTCTCCTTAATAGAAGCAATATCCTTGTCAGTCCTTTGGGCTTCTCTGATTTTATCCATCAATGTAGACTGAATCTCCAATGATGCTACATAGCCTCTCGGGACTATTTCTAAGCATAACTCTCGAAGATTTTCGGCTAACTCCCTTGGTATTTCTCCCGTCATTAACGTATTGACATGGCTCTTACGGCTTAATGCGTCAGCTACTACATTAGCCTTCCCGGGATGATAATGCAATTTCATTTCATAATCCTTGATGAGCTCCAACCATCTCCTTTGTCTGAGGTTTAACTCCTTCTGTGTGAAAATATACTTCAAACTCTTATGATCCATATACACCTCGCAATGGTTTCCAATCAGAAAATGTCTCCAAGTTTTCAGTGCATGCACTACAGCTGCTAACTCCAAATCATGCGTAGCATAATTCAACTCATGAGGATTAAGCTGTCTTGAGGCATATGAAACAACTCTCCCTTCCTGCATAAGCACTGCACCAAGTCCTCGACTTGAAGCGTCGCAATACACCTCATAATCCTTGGTCTGATCTGGCAAAATCAACACTGGTGAAGTAACCAAAAGTTTCTTCAACTCCTAGAAACTAGCCTCACATTCCTCCGTCCATATGAACTTTGTATCTTTCTTCAACAACTCAGTCATAGGTTTCACAATCTTTGAGAAATTCTCAATAAATCTCCGGTAGTATCCTGCGAGTCCAAGAAAACTCCGGATCTCTCCCACGGTGGTTGGTGCTTCCCACTTGGTCACGGTATCAACTTTAGTGGGATCAACTGCTATACCTTATCCAGATATAACGTGTCCGAGGAATCCTACTTCCTTCAACCAAAACTCACATTTGCTAAACTTGGCATATAATTGATGTTCTCTGAGCTTACCAAGTACCAAACGCAAATGCTCCTTATGCTCCTCTTCATTCTTCGAGTAAACCAGGATATCATCAATGAACACTACGATGAACTTATCCAAAAACTCCATAAATACTTTGTTCATCATGTTCATAAAATATGCGGGTGCATTAGTCAGACCAAATGACATAACAGTATACTCGTACAGCCCATACCTGGTGGTAAAAGCCGTCTTGGGTATATCCTGTTCCCAAATCTTCAACTGGTGGTATCCTGATCGCAAATCGATCTTGGAAAATACCTTAGCTCCTTGCAATCGATCAAATAGATCATTGATCATCGGTAGTGTGTACTTGTTCTTGATTGTTACTTCATTCAATCCTCGATAACTGACAACCATCCTTAACGATCCATCCTTCTTCTCCACTAGAAGTACTGGCGATCCCCAAGGTGAAGAACTTGGGCGAATATAACCTTTATCCAGTAACTCCTTAATTTGCTTCTTAATTTCCACCAAATCCTTTGCAGGCATCCTATATGGTCTCTTCGATATTGGCACTGTGCCTGGAAATAGCTCAATCAAGAACTCAATATCTCTATCCCGTGGCATGCCTGGCAACTCTTCTGGAAATACATCAGGGAAATCCTTCACTACTGGTACTTCCTCCTGCACAACTCCTGTTAAGCAATTTACTTGAGTCCTCTTTGGCACATGTCGGGATACATACTTGATCCTTCTCCCTTCTGGGGTGGTAAGTAAAATTGACTTACTGGCACATTCAATGTTCCCTTCATACTTTGAAAACCAATCCATGCCTAATATCACATCCAATCCTTGGGATTCCAATACTATTAGGTCTGAGGGAAAAACATAGTTACCAATCCTTAATGGTAACCGATCACACCATCGACTAGCCATATATTCTGCTCCAGGCGAGGTTACTAACATGGGTGACCTAAGGGCTTGGATTGACAGGTTATACCCCCTTGAGATGTATGAATGCGATGCACCAGTATCAAAAAGAATGAGTGCAGTAAATGACTTAACCAAAAACTTACCTATTACTGCATCAGGCTGAGCTTCAACCTCCTTCATGCTAACGTGGTTCACCTGTCCCCTGTTGAAAGGGTTCGGCTTCTTCCCAGAGCTTCCATTGCTTTTTCCATTCTGTATTTCAAGACATTCATTGGCATAATGTCCGGTCTTCGAACACTTAAAGCAAGTGACTTGGCTCAGGTCTTTCTTGGCTGGGGTTGATGGGTTGGTGCGGTTCTGGCTGTTGCTTCCTCCATTCCCATTACCATTCCTAGGGCCATTGTGATTGTGCGAGCTACCTCCTCCATGGGTATGCTAAAAATGTCCTCCCGGTCTAGGGGTAAAACGTGGCTTCTGCTGAGCTCCTGAATTGTACTTCCCTTGTCCATACTTCCTCTTACGATTTTCAATTTGCTGTTGCTTCCCTTCAATCATAAGAGCACGATCTACCAACTCTTGGTAGTTGTTGAAGGTTTCTACCATCAACTGCATGCTCAACTCATCATTCAGCCCTTCCAGAAACTTCTCCTGCTTAGCTGCATCCGTAGCAACGTCATCTGGGGCATAACGTGCTAACTTACTAAAGTCCTCCATATACTGGCCAACTGTCCGTCCTCCTTGGCGCAAGTTGCGAAACTCACGCTTCTTCATGGCCATAGCTCCTGCTGAAACGTGGGCAGTGCGAAAAGCCTGCTGAAACTGGTCCCATATGACAGTGTCGACAGGAAAAGTGGTTTTGAAATTCTCCCACCATGATGCTGCGGGTCCTTCACACTGATGTGCGGCAAACTTCACCTTCTCCGCATCTGTGCATCCTGCTGTGGTCAACTCTCTAGCTGTCTTGCGGAGCCAATCATCTGCTACTATCGGCTCGGTGCTACTGGAAAACACCGGCGGATTCAGCCTAAGAAAATGGGCTAAATGATCAACAGGTGGTGGTGGTGGTGGTGGTGCGTTGTTGTTGTTGTTGTTCCTCTGGTTCTGATTCTAGACTAGCAACTGCATCAATGTGTTCTGCTGCTGGATCAACTGGGTGAGCTCCGGTGGAAAGGTAAATTCGGGGTCACGTCTCGGAGGCATTTGAGGGTTTAGAAAAGATGAGATGTAAGAATAGAGGGGGTCTAAAGAGAAAACACTACCCATATGCACATGATACAAAAGCAAACAATTCACTTCATTCAATCAAACAAGGGCATACAATCGATCTAACTATCGCAAAAGTGCTCGGACTACTATATTTACATGGTGGACTACTACTACTGATGAGGTGGTCTACTAGAAATATTCTTCGGTTGCAGACTCCATGATATCTGCTCCAGCTTCATCAATATAGTCATCATCGCTATCTTCTGGGTCCGAGTCGGTGTCGTCGATGATGATGTAGTCTTCCGGGCTTATCTCCTTGGGTTCTTCGTCTTCATCTACTAGTGTAGGGCCTCCATAAATATCCCGATCTTCTTGATCAGATCGTCATTCTTCTCCACCAATACTTCAATTTCCTCTTCATAATCTTCACATGTAGCCTTGAGTTCTTCCTCTAGTTCCTTGATTCTTGTCTTTGCCTTCTTCAGGTCTATCATGTCGGCGCACATCTGGTTCTCCTATCGTTGAATGTGCTGGTTTAACTCCTAGATAAAAGCTGCAATTGATCTATCCTTCCTGGTGCTAATCATCTCCCAGTGCTCATCTCGGCGCCCACAAATCTGGTAGATAGTATCCTTGAGATCATTGCGGTAGACTTCTCCAATGCGTCCCATGGCGATGTGAGCTGCCATGCTCTTTCCTAGACTCCAAGTTGGTGCATCAAAAGAAAACTCTATGGGCTCAGTGACTGGCATGAATGTCCTTCTTGGAACTTGAACTTGAATCATCCAGTGCTCTTCTTCAGGTAAAGTGGCGTTGTAGGTTCCGGTGAAGCTTGGTACTACTATGTTCAGGTATCTAGTGACTTCCTTCAAGTAACGTCCAAAGGGTGTATCTTCATCCGGTTGCGTGAACTTGTTCCTTGCATCCGCCATCCTAAAAGAGTAGAAAAGATGAGGAGTCAGAAGAGAAGAGAGTGAATAGTGATCTAGGTCTTTAGCTTAGTGGTCATGTCCTACAGTCAGCGTGTGCTCTGATACCATCTCTGTAGCGACCAGACCTCAAACGGTCTGATCTCTGTGCTCCGGTGTCATCCCTGGATCAGTAATGCTGACACCACACAGTACTCGGAGGATTTATAACAGAGTAGCAATCACACACTTATTACATCGAGTGTCTCAATTGAGAACTTATTACAATAAATATGGCTTAAGGCCATCTAATAACAATAACAGCGGAAGGCTTGGAAGATAAGTGAGTCCATCAACTCCAACGGCATCACTGAGTATAGAACCACGACCTAAAAACTCCTTAATCGTCGTCTGAAAAGTCTGCAACATTAACGTTGCAGCCCGAAATGGGTCAGCACATGGAATATGCTGGCAATGTAACACATAGAGGGTAATGGAATGAAATAGCTATTCTATATGCATATTTGGCTGGTGGAAAGCTCTATGGTTACAGTTTTACGTAAAGCCAATTTTTCCCCACTGCAAAGGAATAAATTTATTTAACTATCATGGTAGTTTTTAAACATTGAGAATGGTTGACAGCATTCTCAATCCCAATTAAGCATTGTCATTAACAAAACCCAACAAACTTAATTTAGAGTAACATGTTGAGATTCACATGATAATCCAGGTACTAGATACTCAAGATGTCCATAACTGGGGACTCGGCTAACCATGATTAGTTTAATACACTTTGCAGAGGTTTGCGCACTTTTCCCCACAAGACTCGATCGCCTCCGTTTGGTTTCTCGCACTACATGGTGTTTGAGAAGACGGATGACCGAGACATAGTCTTTCAGAAGCGCTCGCACCTTACGATCGTGTAGACCGTACCACCTACATCCCCTACATCTGCTAGTCTACCACTGTAAGAGTTCGCACGACTTAGTCAACTATGCTAGAGCCCATAATAGCTTGTGGCTGCACACAGAAGTTTCTAGTATGAATAGTCTCATGATCCCTTTGAGCCTGGGTGGCGGTCCAAAAGAAAACAGGCAAATCCTAGGTGACCTAGGTGCCTCAATCCACCCAGATGTGTGTTTAAGTTTCCACCTTAGATAAACCATTAATTAACAATACTCACATCTGTCATGGATATCACTCACCCAATCCACGTCTACTAGCATAGCATGGCACAATAAGCAAACGTAGAAGTAACTCCCAAAGGTTGATATATAACAGGTGATAGGTACTACCTCAACTACTTCCCATCCCACAATTTAATTAGATCCTAATCATGCAATGTTTGAGGATTGATCTAATGCAATAAAACTGGGTAGTAGAAAAGGTATGATCAAAGTGTTACTTGCCTTGCTGATGATCCGCGAAACCTAGAGATTCGAAGTAACAGGCGGCGCACTCCGGGTATTCTATCGCAGACAAACAAACAAGCATACAATAAATACTCATCTAATGCACAAGTAAAATTCAAATAAAAGATCTAACCAGAAAGTTCAACTTAAGAACTCCGGTTTGCAAAAAGAATCAAATCGAACGAAGCAACGAAAGTCAAACGGCGAAAGAAAACAACTTCGTTCTACTAATCTGGATCTAAAGCAATTTTTACAGTGGAAAAATCTTGTTTAAGTTGGTTAAACGGATAGAGGGTTTCGAGACAAAACTCCAGGCGCTTGAATCGCCTGATTCCGATAAACAAGCGAAAAGTTATACTAAAACGAAAATCGGATTAGGAATCGCGATCAGAAAAATCGCGGGTTTAATCCGAGAAAAAGAAAAACGACGAACGTTCGTTAGAACGAAGGAACGGACGAACGCTCGCTAATTAAATAAATCAGAAAACCGATATATTTAAAAAAACTGAAACTAAAAAAACGACGGAAAAACCGAACGATTTTTCAAAAAAAATATAAAAACTGGCACGGATTTCGAGGCGAACCTCGGGCTACGTGCGGCGAGGCGGCGGCGTCCGGCAGCGGGCGGCGGCGACGGCGCTGGTGGCGGCGGCGGCGGCGGCGGTGGGGCTTGGGGTGGCTCGGGGCTAGGGTTCGGCCTAGGGTGGGCTTGCTTATAAGGGCGAGTCGAGCCGGAGTCCGGGTCGGATACGGCCCGTAGGTCGGTTCGTTTTTTTTAAATAATTACGCGCGGAAGAAAAATAAAAAGGAATACTAAACGGACTCCAAAAATCCCGTAATAAATTTTCCCGGGCTTCTAAAATCAAGCCGCACAAGGTGAACATTTATTTGGGGCCTAAATGCAATTTTGAAAAACGCACATTTTTCCTAAATTCAAATAAAATAACGAAAAACTCTGAAATAAAATCTTATTTGATTTTTTATTAAATTCTCAATATTTTTTATTTTGGGAAAGTCATTTTATTCCCTCTCTCATATTTTTGTAATAGAAATAATTGATGATAAAATGAATAAAATCAAATGATCCTATTCTTAAAATTTGAGAAAACTCAAATATGGAAATAACGAAATCCCCAACTCTCTCCGTGGGTCCTTGAGTTGCATAGAATTTCTAAGATCAAAACCAAAAGCAAAATAAAGTATGATATGCATTGATGATCTAATGTATAACATTCCAAATTGAGAATTTGGGATGTTACAATTAGGGGGTCTTCGGACAGCCGGACTATCTCCATTGGCCGGACTGTTAGACTATGAAGATACAAGATTGAAGTCTTCGTCTCGTGTCCAGATGGGACTCTACTTGGCGTGGAAGGCAAGCTAGGCAATACGGATATGGATATCTCCTCCTTTGTAACCGACCTTGTGTAACCCTAACCCTCTCCGGTGTCTATATAAACCAGAGAGTTTTAGTCCGTAGGACACAACAACTACAACATACAATCATACCATAGGCTAGCTTCTAGGGTTTAGCCTCTCCGATCTCATGGTAGATCTACTCTTGTACTACCCATATCATCAATATTAATCAAGCAGGACGTAGGGTTTTACCTCCATCAAGAGGGCCCGAACCTGGGTAAAACATTGTGTCCCCTGCCTCCTGTTACCATCCGCCTTAGACGCACAGTTCGGGACCCCCTACCCAAGATCCGCCAGTTTTGACACCGACACTCCCACTTGCACTAGAGTCAATAATCTAGTTCACATCGTCATGTGATTTAACACCAATATTTCACATCTTTATGTGATTAGTTCACATCTCCATGTGACTAACACCCAAAGGGTTTACTAGAGTCAATAATCTAGTTCACATCGCTATGTGATTAACACCCAAAGAGTACTAAGGTGTGATCATGTTTTTCTTGTGAGAGAAGTTTAGTCAACGGGTCTGCCATATTCAGAGCCGTATGTATTTTGCAAATTTTCTATGTCTACAATGCTCTACACGGAGCTACTCTGTCTAATTGCTCCCACTTTCAATATGTATCCAGATTGAGACTTAGAGTCATCCGGATCAGTGTCAAAGCTTGCACCGACGTAACTCTTTACGATGAACTTTTTGTCACCTCCATAAGTGAGAAACATGTCCTTATTCCACTAAGGATAATTTTGACCGCTGTCCAGTGATCCATTCCTGGATCACTATTGTACCCTCTTGCCAAACTCATGGTGAGGTACACAAAGGTCCGGTACACAGGAGAGCATATTTTATAGAACCTATGACTAAGGCTTAGGGAATGACTTTTCGTTCTCTTTCTATTTTCTGTCATGGTCAGTTTTTGAGTATTTACTCAACTTCACACCTTGCAACACATGCGAGAACTCCTTCTTTGACTGTTCTTGAACTACTTCAAAAACTTGTCAAGGTATGTACTCATTGCAAAAACTTATCAGGCGTCTTGATCTATATCTATAGATCTTGATTGTCAATATGTAAGCAGCTTCATCGAGGTCTTTCTTTGAAAAACTCCTTTCAAACACTCCTTTATGCTTTCCAGAAAATTCTACATCATTTATGATCAACAATATGTCATTCACATATACTTATCAGAAAGGCTGTAGTGCTCCCACTCACTTTCTTGTAAATACAGGCTTCACCAAAAGTCTGTATAAAACCATATGCTTTGATCACTTTATCAAAGCATATATTCCAACTCCGAGATGCTTGCACCAGTCCATAGATGGATCGCTGGAGCTTCACACTTTGTTAGCACATTTAGGATTGACAAAACCTTCTTGTTGCATCATATACAACTCTTCTTTAAGAAATCCCTTAAGGAATGTAGTTCTGACATCCATTTGCCAGATTTCATAAAATGTGGCAATTGCTAACATGATTCGGACAGACTTAAGCATCGCTACAAGTGAGACAATCTTATCGTAGTCAACACCTTGAATTTGTCGACAACCTTTTTGCGACAATTAAAGCTTTGTAGATAGTAACACTACTATCAGTGTCCATCGTCCTCTTGAAGATCCATTTATTCTCAATGGCTCGCCGATCATCGGGCAAGTCAATCAAAGTCCATACTTTGTTCTCATACATGGATCCCATCTCAGATTTCATGGCCTCAAGCCATTTCATGGAATCTGGGCTCATCATTGCTTCCTCATAGTTTGTAGGTTTATCATGGTCTAGTAACATGACTTCCAGAAAAGGATTACCGTACCACTCTGGTGCGGATCGTACTCTGGTTGACCTACGAGGTTCGGTAGTTACATGATCTGAAGTTTCATGATCATCATCATTAACTTCCTCACTAATTGGTGTAGGCATCACTAGAACTGATTTTTGTGATGAACCATTTTCCAATTTGAGAGAAGGTACAACTACCTCATCAATTTCTACTTTCCTCCCACTCACTTATTTCGAGAGAAACTCCTTCTCTAGAAAGGATCCATTCTTACCAACGAATATCTTGCCTTTAGATCTGTGATAGAAGGTGTACACAACAGTCTCCTTTGGGTATCCTATGAAGACACATTTCTCCAATTTGGGTTCGAGCTTATCAGATTGAAGCTTTTTCACATAAGCATCGCAGCCCCAAACTTTAAGAAACGACAACTTAGGTTTCTTGGCAAACCACAGTTCATATGGTGTCGTCTCAACGGATTTAGATGGTGCCCCATTTAACGTGAATGTAGATGTCTCTAATGCATAACCCCAAAACGATAGTTGTAAATCAGTAAGAGATATCATAGATTGCACCATATCCAATAAAGTACGATTACGGCGTTTGGACACACCATTATGCTGTGGTGTTCTAGGTGGCGTGAGTTGTGAAACTTATTCCACATTGTTTTAGATGAAGGCCAAACTCATAACTCAAATATTCACCTCCACGATCAGATTGTAGAAAATTTATTTTCTTGTTACGATGATTTTCCACTTCACTCTGAAATTCTTTGAACTTTTCAAAATGTTTCAGACTTGTGTTTCATTAAGTAGATATACCCATATCTGCTCAAATCATCTGTGAAGGTCGGAAAATAATGATACCTGTCGCGATCCTCAACACTCATCGGACCGAATACATCGGTATGTATTATTTCCAATAAGTCAGTGGCTCGCTACATTGTTCCAGAGAGCGTAGTCTTAGTCATCTTGCCCATGAGGCATGGTTCGCAAGCATCAAATGATTCATAGTCAAGTGATTCCAAAAGTCCATCCGCATGGAGTTTCTTCATGCACTTTACACCAATATGACCTAAACGACAGTGCCACTAGTATGTTGCACTATCATTATCAACTTTGCATCTTTTGGCATCAATATTATGAATAGGTGTATCACTATGATTGAGATTCAACAAACCATTCACCTTGGGTGTATGACCACAAAAGGTTTTATTCATGTAGATAGAATAACAATTATTCTTTGACTTAAATGAATAACGGTATTGCAATAAACATGATCCAATCATATTATGCTCCACGCAAACACCAAATAACATTTATTTTAGGTTCAACACTAATCCCGAAGGTAAAGGGAATATGCGATGGTGATCTTATCAACATTGGAATCACTTCCAACACACATCGTCACCTCGCCCTTAACTAGTATCTATTCATTTTTGTAACTCTTGTTTCAAGTTACTAATCATAGCAACTGAACCAGTATCAAATACGCAGGGGCTACTATGAACACTAGTAAAGTACACATCAATAACATGTATATCATATATACTTTTGTTCACTTTGCCATCCTTCTTATCCACCAAGTATTTGGGGAAGTTCCGCTTGCAGTGACCATTTCCTTTGCAGTAGAAGCACTTAGTTTCAGGCTTGGGTCTAGACTTGGGCTTCTTCACTTGAGCAGCAACTTGCTTGCCGTTCTTCTTAAAGTTCCCCTTCTACTCTTTGCCCTTTTCTTGAAACTAGTGGTCTTGTTAACCATCAACACTTGATGCTCCTTTTTGATTTCTACATCCGCAGCCTTTAGCATTGCGAAGAGCTCGGGATTTGTCTTTTCCATCCCTTGCATATTATAGTTCATCATGAAGTTCTAGTAACTTGGTGATAGTGACTAGACAACTTTGTCAATCACTATCTTATCTGGAAGATTAACCCCCACTTGATTCAAGCGATTGTACTACCCAGACATTCCGAGTACATGCTCACTGGTTGAGCCATTCTCCTCCATCTGTAGGCAAAGTACTTGACAGAAGTCTCATACCTCTTAACATGGGCATGAGTCTGAGATACCAATTTCAACTATTGGAACATCTCATATGCTCCGTAGCTTTCAAAACATTTTTGAAGTCCCGGTTCTAAGCCGTAAAGCATGGTGCACTAAACTATCAAGTATCATACCGAGCTTGTCAAACATTCATAATGTCTGCATCTGCTCTTGCAATAGGTCTATCACCTAGCGGTGCATCAAGGACATAATTCTTTTGTGCAGAGGATAATCCTCAGATCACGGACCTAGTCCGCATTATTGCTACTATCATCTTTCAACTTAATTTTCTCTAGGAACATATCAAAAACATATGGGAGTGCTACCTCTTGAGCATGCGTTGCTTTTCCCTTGAAGAGGAAAGGGTGATGCAACAAAGTAGCTTAAGTATTTCCCTCAATTTTTGAGAACCAAGGTATCAATCCAATAGGAGACTACACGCAAATCGCCTAGTACCTGGACAAACAAATAAGAACCTTGCAACCAACGCGGTAAAGGGGTTGTCAATCCCTTCACGGCCACTCAAAAAAGTGAGATCTGATAAAGATAATAAGATAAATATTTTTGGTATTTTTGTGGTATAGATTGGAAAATAAAGATTGCAAAATAAATAGTAAACTAGAATTGTAGATTGGAAACTTATATGATGTAAAGTAGACCCGTGGGCCATAGGTTTCACTAGTGGCTTCTCTCAAGATAGCATGTATTACGGTGGGTGAACAAATTACTGCCGAGCAATTGATAGAAAAGCGCATAGTTATGATGATATCTAAGGCAATGATCATGAATATAGGTATCATATCCATGACAGGTAGACCGAAACGATTCTGCATCTACTACTATTACTCCACACATCCACCGCTATCCAGCATGCATCTAGAGTATTAAGTTCATAAGAACGGAGTAATGCATTAGGCAAGATGACATGACGTAGAGGGATAAACTCAAGCAATATGATATAAACCCCATCTTTTTACCTCGATGGCAACAATACAATACGTGAAGTTTCCCTTTCTGTCACTGGAATCGAGCACCGCAAGATTGAACCCAAAGCTAAGCATTTCTCCCATTGCAAGAAAGATCAATCTAGTAGGCCAAACAAAACCGATAATTTGAATAGACTTGCAAGGATATCAAATCATGCATATAAGAATTCAGAGAAGAATCAAATAATATTCATAGACAATCAAGTTCATAAACCCACAATTCACTGGATCTCGGCAAACACACCGCAAAAATGTTAAATCGAATAGATCTCCAAGAAGATCAAGGAGAACTTTGTATTGAGATCAAAAGAGAGAGAGAGAGAGAAGAAGCCATCTAGCTAATAACTATGGACCCGAAGATCTGTGGTAAACAACTCACACATCATCGGAGAGGCTATGGTGTTAATGTAGAAGCCCTCCGTGTTCGAATCCCCCTCCGGCGGGGCGCCGGAAAAGGCCCCAAGATGGGATCTCACGGGTACAGAAGGTTGCGGCGGTGAAAAGGTGTTTCATGGCTCTCCCCGATGGTTTTAGGGTATAAGAGTATATATAGGCGAAAGAAGTAGGTCGGTGGAGCTGCAAGGGGCCCATGAGGGTGGGAGCGCGCCTGGCCCCCCTGGGCGCACCCTCCTGCCTCGTGGCTTCCTCGCTGCTTCCTAGACGTCCACTCCAAGTCTCCTAGATTGTGTTTGTTCCAAAAACGATCCTTGCGAAGGATTCATTCTGTTTGGATTCCATTCGATATTCCTTTTCCGCAAAACACTGAAATAGGCAAAAAACAGAAATTTGCACTGGGCTTTCGGTTAATAGGTTAGTCCCAAAAATAATATAAAAGTGCATTGTAAAGCCTATTAAACATCCAAAACAGATAATATAATAGCATGGAATAATCAAAAATTATAGATACGTTGGAGACGTATCAAGCATCCCCAAGCTTAATTCTTGCTCGTCCTCGAGTAGGTAAATGATAAAAACAGAATTTTTGATGTGGAATGCTACCTAACATAATTTTCAATGTAACTTTCTTTATTGTGGCATGAATGTTCAGATCCGAAAGATTCAAGACAAAAGTTTAATATTGACATAAAAATAATAATACTTCAAGTATACTAACTAAGCAATTATGTCTTCTCAAAATAACATGGCCAAAGAAAGCTTATCCCTACAAAATCATATAGTTTGGCTATGCTTCATTTTCGTCACACAAAAATGCTCTCATCATGCACAACCCCGATGACAAGCCAAGCAATTGTTTCATACTTTAGTAATCTCAAACTTTTTTCAACTTTCACGCAATACATGAGCGTGAGCCATGGACATAGCACTATGGGTGGAATATAATATAATGATGGGGGTTGTGTGGAGAAGACAAAAAAAGATAAAGTCTCACATTGACGTGGCTAATCAACGGTCTATGGAGATGCCCATCAATTGATGTCAATGCGAGGAGTAGGGATTGCCATGTAGCGGATGCACTAGAGCTATAAATGTATGAAAGCTCAACAAAAGAAACTAAGCGGGTGTGCATCCAACTTGCTTTCTCACTAAGACCTAGGGCATTTGAGGAAGCCCATTGTTGGAATATACAACCAAGTTCTATAATGAAAAATTCCCACTAGTATATGAAAGTGACAATATAAGAGACTCTCTATCATGAAGATCATGGTGCTACTTTGAAGCACAAGTGTAGAAAAAGGATAGTAGCATTGTCCCTTTTATTATTATTATTATTATTTAGCCTTTTTTTCATTTGTCCTCCCCTTTTTTTCTTTTTGGGACAATGCTCTACTAATGATGATCATCACACTTCTATTTATTTACAACTCAAAGATTACAACTCGATACTAGAACAAACTATGACTATATATGAATGCCTCCGGCAGTGTACCGGGATGGGCAATGAATCAAGAGTAACATGTATGAAATTATGCATGGTGGCTTTGTCACAAATACGATGTCAAGTACATGATCATGCAAGGCAATATGAAAATGATGAAGCGTGTCATAATAAACGTAATGGTGGAAAGTTGCATGGCAATATATCTCGGACTGGCTATGGAAATGCCATAATAGGTAGGTATGGTGGCTATTTTGAGGAAGATATAAGGAGGTTTATGTGTGATAGAGCGTATCATATCACGGGGGTTGGATGCATCGGGAAAGTTTGCATCAACTCTCAAGGTGAGAAAGGGCAATGCACGGTACCGAAGAGGCTAGCAATGATGGGAAGGTGAGAGTGCGTATAATCCATGGACTCAACATTAGTCATAAAGCACTCACATACTTATTGCAAAAATCTACAAGTCATCAAAAACCAAGAATTACGCGCATGCTCCTAGGGGGATAGATTGGTAGGAAAAGACCATCGCTCGTCCCCTACCGCCGCTCATAAGGAGGACAATCAAAGAAACACCTCGTCCTTCAAATTTGTCACACAATGTTCACCATACGTGCATGCTACGAGACTTGCAAACTCTAACACAAGTATTTATCAAATTCAAAACTACTCAACTAGCATGACTCTAATATTACCATCTTCATATCTCGAAACAACCATCAAGTATCAAACTTCTCATAGTATTCAATGCACTCTATATGAAAGTTTTTATTATACCCATCTTGGATGCCTATCATATTAAGACTAATTTTATAGCCAAAGCAAATTACCATGCTGTTCTAAAGGACTCTCAAAATAATATAAGTGAAGCATGATAGATCAATAATTTCTATAAAATAAAACCACCACCGTGTTCTAAAATATATAAGTGAAGCACTAGAGCAAAATTATCTAGCTCAAAAGATATAAGTGAAGCACAAAGAGTATTCCAATAAATTCCGATTCATGTGTGTCTCTCCAAAAGGTGTGTATAGCAAGGATGATTGTGGTAAACTAAAAAGAAAAGACTCAAATCATACTAGACGCTCCAAGAAAAACACATATCATGTGGTGAATAAAAATATAGCCTCAAGTAAAGTTACCGATGGACGAAGACGAAAGAGGGGATGCCTTCCGAGGCATCCCCAAGCTTAGGCTTTTGGTTGTCCTTGAATTTTACCTTGGGGTCCCTTGGGCATCCCCAATCTTAGGCTCTTGACACTCCTTATTCCAAAATCCATCAAATCTTTACCCAAAAACTTGAAAACTTCACAACACAAAACTCAACAGAAAATCTCATGAGCTCCGTTACTATAAGAAAACAAATCACCACTTTAAGGTACTGTAATGAACTCATGCTTTATTTATATTGGTTTTAAACCTACTGTATTCCAACTTCTCTATGGTTCATACCCCCCGATACTAGCCATAGATTCATCAAAATAAGCAAACAACACACGAAAAACAGAATCTGTCAAAAACAGAACAGTCTATAGTAATCTGAAGGTTTCGAATACTTATCTAACTCCAAAAATCCTGATAAATTAGTAAGTCCTAAATAATTTGTATATTAATCTACCGCAGTTGGAATTAGTATTTTATCACTCTCTGGTAATAAATTAAAATTATTCTCGTGAGCGCATACTTTCTCTTTTTTTCAGCAAGATCAAACAACAATCATCCAAGAAGATCCTAAAGGCTTTACTTGGCACAAACACTAATTAAAACATAAAAAACACAATCATAACAGAGGATAGATTATTTATTTATTACTAAACAGGAACAAAAATAAAATTGGGTTGCCTCCCAATAAGCCCTATCGTTTAACGCCCCTAGCTAGGCATAAAAACAAGAATAGATCTAGGTATTGTCATCTTTGGTATGCAGTTCTTCAATTGAACACTTATAACCCATAGGAGTTTCCTTATTTTTATTAATGATGAAACTCCTTGGCAAGAAATCAAAAAATTCATTTGTAGCAAAAGGTTCCTTAATGATAGCGAAAAAGTTGGGGTGAACACTTATTGATTTGAGATCCGCATTTTCCTTACTAGAAGATTCACCCTTATTTATAGGAACATAGATAAACTTGGCAACTTTGGTAGTAGGAGGATTTCAAGTGTTTCTCACGGCAGAAAAGGCAGACCCTAAGTTGGTAATAATATCCTCAAGTTCATCAATTCTAGTAGAATCTTGATCTATCTTTCCATTAACTATGGGTTCTTTCTCTCGAAAAAATTTCAGAGTAACTCCTACCTTAGATCCATATTGAGTAATTTGATTGTGGATCTTTTTATCCAAATTCTCGATCAACTCTACAGTGGCAACTTTATTTTCGATAATTCCAAGCCTTTGCATCACATTTTCCAAAGTTAAAATAGTTCCATTAACCAAAAGAGGTGGTGGGCCAAACAAATCTATCATAGCATTATAAGAATCAAAAGTATGGATACCCAAGAAATTTCCTCCCGTAATGGTATCAAGAATATATATCTGTTCCAAGGAGTGATGCCTACATAAAAATTTCAAAGAAGAACGTAAGTAGATTGCTTCCTATTGGATCTATTTTGAGCATTGCAAATTCTATACCAAGCATCTTTTAGATTTTCTCCCTCCCTTTTTTAAAATTAAGAACTTCATGATCGGGAGTACTAACAATGATAGAAGGACTGGCCATAACGTCAAAGCAAATGATCTATCACACGGACACACAAGAAGCAAGCGAAAAGAGGCGAACGGAGAAAGGGCGAATAAAACGGCAAAGATGAAGTGGGGGAGAGGAAAACGAGAGGAAAATGGAAAATAATGTAATGCGAGGGATAAGAGTTTGTGATGGGTACTTGGTGTGTCTTGACTTGGCGTAGATCTCCCCGACAACGGTGCCAGAAATCCTTCTTGCTACCTGATAAGTCTCCAATGTATCTATAATTTTTGATTGCTCCATGTTATATTATCTACTGTTTTGGACATTATTGGGCTTTATTATCCACTTTTATATTATTTTTGGGACTAACCTATTAACCGGAGGCCCAGCCCACAATTGATGTTTTTTTGCCTATTTCAGAGTTTCGCAGAAAAGGAATATCAAACGGAGTCCAAATGGAATGAAACCTTCGGGAACGTGATTTTCGGAACGAACATGATCCAGGAGACTTGGACCCTACGTCAAGAAATAAAGGAGGAAGCCACGAGGTAGGGGGGCGCGCCTACACCCCCCAGGTGCACCCTCCACACTCGTGGGCCCCCTGTTGCTCCACCGACGTACTCCTTCCTCCTATATATATACCTACATACCCCCAAACGATCAGAGACGGAGCCAAAAACCTAATTCCACCACCGCAACCTTCTGTATCCACGAGATCCCATCTTGGGGCCTATTCCTGAGCTCCGCCGGAGGGGGCATCCATCACGAAGGACTTCTACATCAACACCATAGCCTCTCCGATGAAGTGTGAGTAGTTTACCTCAGACCTTCGGGTCCATAGTTATTAGCTAGATGGCTTCTTCTCTCTTTTTGGATCTCAATACAATGTTCCCCCCCTCTCTTGTGGAGATCTATTCGATGTAATCTTCTTTTTGTGATGTGTTTGTTGAGACCGATGAATTGTGAGTTTATGATCAAGATTATCTATGAACAATATTGGAATCTTCTCTGAGTTCTTTTATGTGTGATTGGTTATCTTTGCAAGTCTCTTCGAATTATCAGTTTGGTTTGGCCTACTAGATTGATCTTTCTTGCAATGGAGAAGTGCTTAGCTTTGGGTTCAATCTTGCGGTGTCCTTTCCCAGTGACAGTAGGGGCAGCAAGGCACGTATTGTATTGTTGCCATCGAGGATAACAAGATGTTTTTTATCATATTGCATGAATTTATCCCTCTACATCATGTCATCTTGCTTAAGGCGTTACTCTATTTTCATGAACTTAATACTCTAGATGCATGATGGATAGCGGTCGATGAGTGGAGTAATAGTAGTATATGCAAGCAGGAGTCGGTCTACTTGTCTCGGACGTGATGCCTATATACATGATCATACCTAGATATTCTCATAACTATGCTCAATTCTGTCAATTGCTCAACAGTAATTCGTTCACCCATCATAAAATACTTATGCTCTTGAGAGAAGCCACTAGTGAAACCTATGGCCCCCAGGTCTATCTTCATCATATTAATCTTCCAATACTTCGTAATTTCCTTTGCTTTTTACTTTGCTTTTATTTTACTTTGCATCTTTATCACAAAAATACCAAAAATATTATCTTATCATATCTATCAGATCTCACTCTCGTAAGTGACCGTGAAGGGATTGACAACCCCTTATCGCGTTGGTTGCGAGGAGTTATTTGTTTGTGCAGGTACGAGGGACTCGCACGCAGCCTCCTACTGGATTGATACCTTGGTTCTCAAAAACCGAGGGAAATACTTACGCTACTTTGGTGCATCATCCTTTCCTCTTCAAGGAAATCCAACACAGTGCTCAAGAGGTAGCAATAAGATTTCTAGCACCGTTGCCAGGGAGGTTTGCGCAAGTCAAGATTTGACTCCCGACAACGAGCCATTTCTGGCGCTGTTGCCGGGGAGTCTACGCAAAAGTCAACATACCAAGTACCCATCACAACCCTTATCTCCCGCGTTACATTATTTGCCATTTGCCTCTCGTTTTCCTCTCCCCCACTTCACCCTTGCCGTTTTATTCGCCCTCTCTCTCTATATCCTCCCTCTCTTTCTCTATTTGCCTCTTTTTTCTCGCTTTTCCCTCGCCACGTCGGAACCAAAAAGGGTTGGGGGTTCTCTCTAGAGTTTTAGTACTTTGGACAACCCTTCTATTCTCGCTAAGCTCATAAATAAGGATACTATGGAAAAACCTACCGGAGTTATCAATGAGAATCTTAATAATTTTGATGAAGATGATTCTAGGATTTTTCGTTATTTACTTGATGAATCTTTGAAAGATGCTTGGTATAGACTATTAAGGATCAGGGCTAGCTATGTGCCTCAATACCAAATTGAAGTTTACTTAAAAAGCTTTTATATTGCCCTTCCTTCTTCTTTTAAGCATGTCTTAGATTCTATATTTGAAGAAGGTTTTCTTGAAGGGGATGTCGTAGACACTTATGAAAAAATGAAAACCATATTTGGACACCCCATGAATGAGAAAGTTGAATCTACATCTCTTTTGCTCTCTTACCAAAACGAATCTATTAAAGAGATAAAGGCTAGCCTAGATACAAATTTCCGTAACATACTTAATCTTTCCTATACCATTAATAGCCAGGTGCTTTATCAAAATAGAAGGATTAATTCTATAGATAGCAATTTTGCTCTTTTCTTTCCTAAGACCAAAGATGGCAATACCTAGATTTATCCTTGCTTTTTATGCCGAGCTAGGGGCGTTAAATGATAGCGCTTGTTGGGAGGCAACCCAATTTTATTTTTATTCCTTGCTTTTTGCTCCTGTTTAGTAATAAATAATTTACCTAGCCTCTGTTTTGGTTGTGTTTTTTGTGTTTAATTAGTGTTTGTGCCAAGTAGAACCGTTGGGAAGACTTGGGGAAAGTCTTGATATCTTGCTGTAGAAAACAGAAACTTTAGCGCTCACGAGAACTGCTGCCATTTTTATTTGGAAAGTGATATTTAGTTAATTACTTTTGCAGATGATGAATAGATAAATTCCTCACGTCCAGAAATTTATTTTAGAATTTTTGGGGTTCCAGATCTTGCGCTAGTTACAGATTACTACAGACTGTTCTGTTTTTGACAGATTCTGTTTTTTCGTGTGTTGTTTGCTTATTTTGATGAATCTATGGCTAGTAAAATAGTTTATAAACCATAGAGAAGTTGGAATACAGCAGGTTTAACACAAATATAAATAAAGAATGAGTTCATTACAGTACCTTGAAGTGGTCTTTTGTTTTCTTTCGCTAACGGAGCTCACGAGATTTTCTACTTTAAGTTTTGTCTTGTGAAGTTTTCAAGTTTTGGGTAAAGATTTGATGGATTATGGAACAAGGAGTGGCAAGAGCCTAAGCTTGCGGATGCCCATGGCACCCCCAAGATAACCTAAGGACACCTAAAAGCCAAAGCTTGGGGATGCCCCGGAAGGCATCCCCTCTTTCGTCTACTTCTATCGGTAACTTTACTTGGAGCTATATTTTTATTCACCACATGATATGTGTTTTGCTTGGAGCGTCTTGTATGATTTGAGTCTTTCCTTTTTAGTTTACCACAATCATCCTTGCTGTACACACCTTTTGAGAGAGCCATACATGATTTGGAATTTGTTAGAATACTCTATGTGCTTCACTTATATCTTTTGAGTTATATAGTTTTGCTCTAGTACTTCACTTATATCTTTTAGAGCACGGTGGTGGATTTGTTTTATAGAAACTATTGATCTCTCATGCTTCACTTAGATTATTTTGAGAGTCTTAAATAGCATGGTAATTTGCTTAAATAATCCTAATATGCTAGGTATTCAAGATTAGTAAAAAATTTCTTATGAGTGTTTTGAATACTAAGAGAAGTTTGATGCTTGATGATTGTTTTGAGATATGGAGGTAATAATATCAAAGTCGTGCTAGTTGAGTAGTTGTGAATTTGAGAAATGCTTGTGTTGAAGTTTGCAAGTCCCGTAGCATGCACGTATGGTAAACGTTATGTAACAAATTTGAAACATGAGGTGTTCTTTGATTGTCCTCCTTATGAGTGGCGGTCGGGGACGAGCGATGGTCTTTTCCTACCAATCTATCCCCCTAGGAGCATGCGCGTAGTGCTTGGTTTTTGATGACTTGTAGATTTTTGCAATAAGTATGTGAGTTCTTTATGACTAATGTTGAGTCCATGGATTATACGCACTCTCACCCTTCCATCATTGCTAGCCTCTTCGGTACCGTGCATTGCCCTTTCTCACATTGAGAGTTGGTGCAAACTTCGCCGGTGCATCCAAACCCCGTGATATGATACGCTCTTTCACACATAAACCTCCTTATATCTTCCTTAAAACAGCCACCATACCTATCTATTATGGCATTTCCATAGCCATTTCGAGATATATTTCCATGCAACTTTCCACCATTCCGTTTATCAAGACACATTCATCATTGTCATAATGCTTAGCATGATCATGTAGTTGACATAGTATTTGTGGCAAAGCCACCGTTCATAATTCTTTCATACATGTCACTCTTGGTTCATTGCATATCCCGGTACACCGCCGGAGGCATTCATATAGAGTCATCTTTTGTTCTAGCATCGAGTTGTAATCATTGAGTTGTAAATAAATAGAAGTGTGATGATCATCATTTTCTAGAGCATTGTCCCAAGTGAGGAATTTAAAAAAAGGGGAGAGAAAGGCCATAAAAAGAAGAGAAGTCCCAAAAAAAGAGAGAAAATAGAGAAGGGATAATGCTACTATCCTTTGCCACACTTGTGCTTCAAAGTAGCACCATAATCTTCATGATAGAGAGTCTTTTGTTTTGTCACTTTCATATACTAGTGGGAATTTTTCATTATAGAACTTGGCTTGTATATTCCAACAATGGGCCTCCTCAAGTGCCCTAGGTCTTCGTGAGCAAGCAAGTTGGATGCACACCCACTTAGTTTCTTTTGTTGAGATTTCATACATTTATAGCTCTAGTGCATCCGTTGCATGGCAATCCCTACTCCTTGCATTAACATCAATCGATGGGCATCTCCATAGCCCATTGATTAGCCTCGTTGATGTGAGACTTTCTCCATTTTTGTCTTCTCCACATAACCCCGATCATCATATTCTATTCCACCCATAGTGCTATGTCCATGGCTCGTGCTCATATATTGCGTGAAAGTTTATAGGTTTGAGATTATTAAAGTATGAAACAATTGCTTGGCTTGTCATCGGGGTTGTGCATGATGAGAGCATTCTTGTGTGACGAAAATGGAGCATGACTAAACTCTATGCTTTTGTAGGGATGAACTTTCTTTGGCCATGCTATTTTGAGAAGACATAATTACTTAGTTAAGTATGCTTGAAGTATTATTATTTTTATGTCAATATGAACTATTATCTTGAATCTTTCGGATCTTAATATTCATACCACAATTAATAAGAATTACATTAAAATTATGCCAAGTAGCACTCCACATCAAAATTATCTCTTTTTTTTCATTTACCTACTCGAGGACGAGCAGGAATTAAGCTTGGGGATGCTTGATACGTCTCCAATGTATCTATAATTTTTGATTGCTCCATGCTATATTATCTACTGTTTTGGACATTATTGGGCTTTATTATCCACTTTTATATTATTTTTGGGACTAACCTATTAACCGGAGGCCCAGCCCAGAATTGATGTTTTTTTGCCTATTTCAGAGTTTCGCAGAAAAGGAATATCAAATGGAGTCCAAATGGAATGAAACCTTCGGGAGCATGATTTTCGGAACGAACATGATCCAGGAGACTTGGACCCTACGTCAAGAAATAAAGGAGGAAGCCACGAGGTAGGGGGTGCGCCTACCCCCCCCCCCCCCCCGCCAGGTGCGCCCTCCACCATCGTGGGCCCCCTGTTGCTCCACCGACGTACTCCTCCCTCCTATATATACCTACGTACCCCCAAACGATCAGAGACGGAGCAAAAAACCTAATTCCACCGCCGCAACCTTCTGTATCCACGAGATCCCATCTTGGGGCCTGTTCCGGAGCTCCGCCGGAGGGGGCATCCATCACGGAGGGCTTCTACATCAACACCATAGCCTCTCCGATGAAGTGTGAGTAGTTTACCTCAGACCTTCGGGTCCATAGTTATTAGCTAGATGGCTTCTTCTCTCTTTTTGGATCTCAATACAATGTCCCCCCCTCTCTTGTGGAGATCTATTCGATGTAATCTTCTTTTTGCGGTGTGTTTGTTGAGACAGATGAATTGTGGGTTTATGATCAAGATTATCTATGAACAATATTTGAATCTTCTCTGAATTCTTTTATGTATGATTGGTTATCTTTGCAAGTCTCTTCGAATTATCAGTTTGGTTTGGCCTACTAGATTGATCTTTCTTGCAAGAAGTGCTTAGCTTTGGGTTCAATCTTGCGGTGTCCTTTCCCAATGACAGTAGGGGCAGCAAGGCACGTATTGTATTGTTGCCATCGAGGATAACAAGATGGTTTTTTTATCATATTGCATGAATTTATCCCTCTACATCATGTCATCTTGCTTAAGGCGTTACTCTATTTTCATGAACTTAATACTCTAGATGCATGCTGGATAGCGGTCGATGAGTGGAGTAATAGTAGTAGATGCAGGCAGGAGTCGGTCTACTTGTCTCGGATGTGATGCCTATATACATGATCATACCTAGATATTCTCATAACTATGCTCAATTCTGTCAATTGCTCAACAGTAATTCGTTCACCCATCGTAAAATACTTATGCTCTTGAGAGAAGCCACTAGTGAAACCTATGCCCCTCGGTCTATCTTCATCATATTAATCTTCCAATATTTAGTAATTTCCTTTGCTTCTTACTTTGCTTTTATTTTACTTTGCATCTTTATCACAAAAATACCAAAAATATTATCTTATCATATCTATCAGATCTCACTCTCGTAAGTGACCGTGAAGGGATTGACATCCCCTTATCGCGTTGGTTGCGAGGAGTTATTTGTTTGTGCAGGTACGAGGGACTCGCGCGCAGCCTCCTACTGGATTGATACCTTGGTTCTCAAAAACTGAGGGAAATACTTACTCTACTTTGTTGCATCATCCTTTCCTCTTCAAGGAAATCCAACGCAGTTCTCAAGAGGTAGCACTACCTCTTGAGCATGTGTTGGTTTTCCCTTGAAGAGGAAAGGGTGATCCATCAAAGTAGCATAAGTATTTCCCTTAGTTTTTGAGAACCAAAGTATCAATCCAATAGGAGACTACACGCAAATCACCTAGTACCCGCACAAACAAATAAGAATCTTGCAACCAATGCGATAAAGGGGTTGTCAATCCCTTCACGGCCACTTGCAAAAGTGAGATCTGATAAAGATAATAAGATAAATATTTTTGGTATTTTTTGGTATAGATTGGAAAATAAAGATTGCAAAATAAATAGTAAACTAAAATTGTAGATTGGAAACTTATATGATGTAAAGTAGACCCGGGGGTCATAGGTTTCACCTGTTGTTTCTCTCAAGATAGCATGTATTATGGTGGCTGAACAAATTACTGCCGAGCAATTGATAGAAAAGCGCATAGTTATGATGATATCTAAGGCAATGATCATGAATATAGGCATCACGTCCGTGACAAATAGACCGAAACGATTCTGCATCTACTACTATTACTCCACACATCGACCGCTATCCAACATGCATCTAGAGTATTAAGTTCATAAGAACGGAGTAATGCATTAGGCAAGATGACATGATGTAGAGGGATAAACTCAAGAAATATGATATAAACCCCATCTTTTTATCCTCGATGGCAACAATACAATACATGTCATTTCCCTTTCTGTCACTGGGATTGAGCACCGCGAGATTGAACCAGAAGCTAAGCACTTCTCCCATTGCAAGAAAGATCAATCTAGTAGGCCAAACTAAACCGATAATTCGAAGAGACTTGCAAAGATATCAAATCATGAATATAAGAATTCAGAGAACAATCAAATAATATTCATAGATAATCAAGTTCATGAACCCACAATTCATCGGATCTCAGCAAACACACCGCAAAAAAGTTACATCGAATAGATCTCCAAGAAGACCGAGGAGAACTTTGTATTGAGATCAAAAGGGAGAGAAGAAGCCATCTATCTAATAACTATGGACCCGAAGGTCTATGGTAAAATACTCGCACATCATCGAAGAGGCTATGGTGTTGATGTAGAAGCCCTCCACGATCGAATCCCCCTCCGATGGAGCACCAGAAAAGGCCCCAAGATGGGATCTCACGGGTACAGAAGGTTGCGGAGGTGGAAAAGGTGTTTCGTGGCTCTCCCCGATGGTTTCAGGGTATAAGAGTATATATAGGTGAAAGAAGTAGGTCGGTGGAGCTGCGAGGGGCCCACGAGGGTGGGGGACGTGCCTGGCCCCCCTAGGCGCGCCCTCCTGCCTCGTGGCTTCCTCGCTGCTTCCTTGACGTCCACTCCAAGTCTCCTAGATTGCATTTGTTCCAAAAACGATCCTCACGAAGGTTTCATTCCGTTTGGATTCCCTTTGATATCCCCTTTCTGCCAAACACTGAAATAGGCAAAAAAATCAGCAATTTGCACTGGGCTTTCGATCAATAGGTTAGTCCCAAAAATAATATAAAAGTGCATAGTAAAGCCCATTAAACATCCAAAACAGATAATATAATAGCATGGAGCAATCAAAAAATATAGATACGTTGGAGACGTATCAGGGAGCTACAACGCGAGCTATTGATCTACAACATATATATGCAAAAACTATCAGGTACTAAGATCATGATAAATTAAAGTTCAATTAATCATATTACTTAAGAACTCCCACTTAGATAGACATCCCTCTAGTCATCTAAATGATCTCGTGATCCATATCAACTAAACCATATCCGATCATCATGTGAGATGGAGAAGTTTTCAATGGTGAACATCACTATGTTGATCATATCTACTATATGATTCATGCTCGACCTTTCAGTCTCAATGTTCCGAGGCCATATCTGCATATCCTAGGATCGTCAAGTTTAACCTGAGTATTCTGCTTCTGCAAAACTGGCTTGAACCCATTGTATGTGAACGTAGAGCTTATTACACCCGATCATCACGTGGTGTCTCGGCATGATGAACTGTAGCAATGGTGCATACTCAGGGAGAACACTTATACCTTGAAATTTAGTGAGAGATCATCTTATAATGCTCCCGTCGTACTAAGCAAAATAAGATGCATAAAGGATAAACATCACATGCAAACAAAATAAGTGATATGATATGGCCATCATCATCTTGTGCCTTTGATCTACATCTCCAAAGCACCGTCATGGTCACCATCGTCACATGCTTGACACCTTGATCTCCATCGTAGCATCGTTGTTGTCTCGCCAACTATTGCTTCTACGACTATCGCTACAGCTTAGTGATAAAGTAAAGCAATTACATGGAGATCGCATTTCATACAATAAAGCGACAACCATATGGATCCTACCAGTTGCCGATAACTGTTACAAAACATGATCATCTCATGCAAAAATTTATGTATCATCACATTTTGACCATATCACATCACACATGCCCTGCAAAAACAGGTTAGACATCCTCTACTTTATTGTTGCAAGTTTTACGTGGTTGCTACAGGCTTCTAGCAAGAACCGTTCTTACCTACGCATCAAAACCACAACGATTTTTTGTCAAGTGTGTTGTTTTAACCTTTAACAAGGACCGGGTGTAGTTAAACTCGATTCAACTAAAGCTGGAGAAACAGACACCCGCTAGCAACCTGTGTGTGAAGCACCTCGGTAGAACCAGTCTCATGAACACGGTCATGTAATGTTGGTCCGGGCCGCTTCATCCAACAATACTGCTGAATCAAAGTAAGACGTTGCTGGTAAGCAGTATGACTATTATCGCCCACAACTCTTTGTGTTCTACTCGTGCATATAACATCTATGCACAGACCTGGCTCGGATGCCATTGTTGGGGAACGTAGTATTTCAAAATTTTCCTACGATCACGCAAGATCTATCTAGGAGAAGCATAGCAACGAGAGGGGAGAGTGTGTCCATGTACCCTCATAGACCGAAAGCGGGAGCATTTAGTAACATGGTTGATGTAGTCGAACGTCTTCGTGATCCAACCGATCCTAGCACCGAACATACGAGACCTCCGCGTTTAGCACAAGTTCAGCTCGATGATGTCCCTCGAGCTCTTGATCCAGTTGTGGACGAGGGAGAGTTCCGTCAGCACGACGGAATGGCGATGGTGATGATGAAGTTAGAGGTGCAGGGCTTCCCCTAAGCACTACGACGATATGACCGAGGTGTGTAACTGCGGAGGGGGGCACCGCACACGGGTAAGACAAATCTTGGAGTGCCTTTGGGGTGCCCCCTTCCCACGTATATAAAGGAGGGAGGAAGAGATGCCGACCCTCCTAGGGGCGCGCCAAGTGTAGGGAGTCCTACTAGGACTCCCAAGTCCTAGTAGGATTCCTTTTTCCTTTTCGGAGTAGGAAAGAAGGAAAGGAGGGAGAGGGAGAAGGAAAGGAGGGGCCGCGCCCCCACCCCTTGTCCAATTCGGTTTGGGCAGGAGGGAGGCGCGCGCCACCTCGTGGCCCTTATTTCCTCTCTCCACTAAAGTCCAATAAGGCCCATTAACTTCCCCCGGCGAATTCCCGTAACTCTTTGGTACTCCAAAAAATACCCGAATCACTCGGAACCATTCCGATGTCCGAATATAGCCTTCCAATATATCGATCTTTACCTCTCGACCATTTCATAGTTATGAGAATATCTATGTATGATCATGTATATAGGCATCACGTCCGAGACAAGTAGACCGACTCCTTCCTGCATCTACTACTATTACTCCACTCATCGACCGCTATCCAGCATGCATCTAGAGTATTAAGTTCATGAAAACAGAGTAACGCCTTAAGCAAGATGACATGATGTAGAGGGATAAATTCATGCAATATGATAAAAAAACCCATCTTGTTATCCTCAATGGCAACAATACAATACGTGGCTTGCTGCCCCTACTATCACTGGGAAAGGACACCGCAAGATTGAACCCAAAGCTAAGCACTTCTCCCATTGCAAGAAAGATCAATCTAGTAGGCCAAACCAAACTGATAATTCAAAGAGACTTGCAAAGATAACCAATCATACATAAAAGAATTCAGAGAAGATTCAAATATTGTTCATAGATAAACTTGATCATAAACCCACAATTCATCGGTCTCAACAAACACACCGCAAAAAGAAGATTACATCGAATAGATCTCCACAAGAGAGGGGGGAAACATTGTATTGAAATCCAAAAGAGAGAAGGAGCCATCTAGCTAATAACTATGGACCCGAAGGTCTGAGGTAAACTACTCACACTTCATCGGAGAGGCTATGGTGTTGATGTAGAAGCCCTCCGTGATGGATACCCCCTCCGGCGGAGCTCCGGAACAGGCCCCAAGATGGGATCTCGTGGATACAAAAAGTTATAGTGGTGGAATTAGGGTTTTGGCTCCGTATCTGATCGTTTGGGGTACGTAGGTATATATAGGAGGAAGGAGTACGGCGGTGGAGCAACAGGGGGCCCATGAGGGTGGAGGGCGCGCTTGGGGGGGGGGGTAGGCACGCCCCCTACCTCGTGGCCTCCTCCTTTGTTTCTTGACGTAGGGTCCAAGTCTCCTGGATCATGTTCGATGAGAAAATCACGTTCCCGAAGGTTTCATTCCGTTTGGACTCCGTTTGATACTCCTTTTCTTCAAAACCCTAAAATAGGCAAAAATAGCAATTCTGGGCTGGGCCTCCGGTTAATAGGTTAGTCCCAAAAATAATATAAAAGTGGATAATAAAGCCCAATAATGTCCAAAACAGTAGATAATATAGCATGGAGGAATCAAAAATTATAGATACGTTGGAGACATATCAAGCATCCCCAAGCTTAATTCCTGCTCGTCCTCGAGTAGGTAAATGATAAAAACAGAATTTTTGATGTGGAATGCTACTTGGCATAATTTCAATGTAATTCTTCTTAATTGTGGCATGAATATTCAGATCCGGAAGATTCAAGATAAAAGTTTATATTGACATAAAAATAATAATACTTCAAGCACACTAACTAAGCAATTATGTCTTCTCAAAATAACATGGCCAAAGAAAGCTCATCCCTACAAAATCATATAGTTTAGTCATGCTCCATTTTCGTCACACAAGAATGCTCTCATCATGCACAACCCCGATGATAAGCCAAGCAATTGTTTCATACTTTAGTAATCTCAAACCTATAAACTTTCACGCAATATATGAGCGCGAGCCATGGACATAGCACTATGGGTGGAATAGAATATGATGATGGGGGTTATGTGGAGAAGACAAAGAAAAAGAGAAAGTCTCACATCAATGAGGCTAATCAATGGGCTATGGAGATGCCCATCAATTGATGTTAATGCAAGGAGTAGGGATTGCCATGCAACGGATGCACTAGAGTTATAAATGTATGAAAGCTCAACAAAAGAAACTAAGTGGGTGTGCATCCAACTTGCTTGCTCACGAAGACCTAGGGCACTTGAGGAGGCCCATTGTTGGAATATACAAGCCAAGTTCTATAATGAAAAATTCCCACTAGTATATGAAAGTGACAAAACAAAAGACTCTCTTTCATGAAGATTATGGTGCTACTTTGAAGCACAAGTGTGGCAAAGGATAGTAGCATTGTCCGTTTTTTTATTTGGCCTTCCCCTTTTTTATGGCCTTTCTCTTTTTTTGGGACAATGCTCTAGAAAATGATGATCATCACACTTCTATTTATTTAAAACTCAATGATTACAACTCGATACTACAACAAAAGATGACTATATGAATGCCTCCGGCGGTGTACCGGGATATGCAATGAATCAAGAGTGACATGTATGAAAATTATGAACGGTGGCTTTGCCACAAATACTATGTGAACTACATGATCATGCTAAGCAATATGACAATGATGAATGTGTCATGATAAACGGAATGGTGGAAAGTTGCATGGCAATATATCTCGGAATGGCTATGGAAATGCCATAATAGGTAGGTATGTTGGATGTTTTGAGGAAGATATAAGGAGGTTTATGTGTGAAAGAGCATATCATATCACGGGGTTTGGATGCACCAGCGAAGTTTGCACCAACTCTCAAGGTGAGAAAGGGCAATGCACGGTACCGAAGAGGCTAGCAATGATGGAAGGGTGAGAGTGGGTATAATCCATGGACTCAACATTAGTCATAAAGAACTCACATACTTATTGCAAAAATCTACAAGCCATCAAAAACCAAGCACTATGCGCATGCTCCTAGGGGGATAGATTGGTAGGAAAAGACCATCGCTCGTCCCCGACCGCCACTCATCAGGAGGACAATCAAAGAACACCTCATGTTTCAAATTTGTTACATAACGCTTACCATATGTGCATGCTACGGGACTTGCAAACTTCAACACAAGCATTTCTCAAATTCACAACTTCTCAACTAGCATGAGTTTGATATTATTACCTCCATATCTCAAAACAATCATCAAGCATCAAACTTCTCTTAATATTCAAAACACTCATAAGATTTTTTTACTAATCTTGAATACCTAGCATATTAGGATTATTTAAGAAAATTACCATGCTATTTAAGACTCTCAAAATAATCTAAGTGAATCATGAGACATCAATAGTTTCTATAAAACAAATCTACCACCGTTCTCTAAAAGATATAAGTGAAGTACTAGAGCAAAACTATATAACTCAAAAGATATAAGCGAAGCACATAGAGTATTCTAACAAATTCCAAATCATGTATGGCTCTCTCAAAAGGTGTGTACAGCAAGGATGATTGTGGTAAACTAAAAAGCAAAGACTCAAATCATACAAGACGCTCCAAGCAAAACACATATCATGTGGTGAATAAAAATATAGCTCCAAGTAAAGTTACCGATAGAAGTAGACGAAAGAGGGATGCCTTCCGGGGCATCCCCAAGCTTTGGCTTTTAGGTGTCCTTAGATTATCTTGGGGGTGCCATGGGCATCCCCAAGCTTAGGCTCTTGCAACTCCTTGTTCCATAATCCATCAAATCTTTACCCAAAACTTGAAAACTTCACAACACAAAACTCAAAGTAGAAAATCTCGTGAGCTCCGTTAGTGAAAGAAAACAAAAGACCACTTCAAGGTACTGTAATGAACTCATTATTTATTTATATTGGTGTTAAACCTAATGTATTACAACTTCTATATGGTTTATAAACTATTTTACTAGCCATAGATTCATCAAAATAAGCAAACAACACACGAAAAACAGAATCTGTCAAAAACAGAACAGTCTGTAGTAATCTGTAGCTAGCGCAAGATCTGGAACCCCAAAAATTCTAAACTAAATTTCTGGACGTGAGGAATTTATCTGTTAATCATATTAAAAAAGGATTAACTAAATAACACTTTCCAAATAAAAATGGCATCAGTTCTCGTGAGCGCTAAAGTTTCTGTTTTTACAGCAAGATATTAAGACTTTCCCCAAGTCTTCCCAACGGTTCTACTTGGCACAAACACTAATTAAACACGAAAAACACAACCAAAACAGAGGCTAGATAAGTTATTTATTACTAAACAGGAGAAAAAAGCAAGGAATAAAAATAAAATTGGGTTACCTCCCAACAAGCACTATCGTTTAACACCCCTAGCTAGGCATAAAAAGCAAGGATAGATCTAGGTATTGCCATCTTTGGTTTTCAACTTTTTAGCGGAATCAAGCTCGAATCCGGTAGGTTCTTTACATTTCCCTTGATATTCTGAAAATTTTAGTTCTAAAGAATCTAACCGCTTATTGCAAAGAGTAATCAACATATTCATGCGGTGGAGATTTCCGCTAACGCTCTTACGAGGTTCAAGAGACTTTTGTAAAATCTTAGTTACTTCGCAAATTTTCTCAAAAACTTGCATTTCCTCTTAGGTATGATGAGGCCCCTTTTGTTGAGGTAGAGTTCCTGCTATACCTTCTATAATTTCATGCGCAATACTGGGATCAATTTCAATAAAATTGCCTTTGGCAACGCAATCCAAAAGTTGTCTATGCGACATATTTAGTCCAACATAAAAGTTGCGAAGCAAAATTCTAAAATTCACCTCTAGGGTACAATTACGATAAGATTCCATCATTCTAAACCAAGCATCTTTTAAATTTTCTCCTTGCCTTTGTTTGAAGTGAAGAACCTCAAACTCGGGAGACAAAGGAGCAGATAAGGGACTAGCCATAACGACAAGCAAGCAATCCAACACACAAGCAAACAAAAAGCAAGCGGGCAAAAAGAGGCAAATAGATAAAGAGAGGCAGGATAGAGAGAGAGGGCGAATAAAATGGCAAGGGTGAAGTGGGGGAGAGGAAAACGAGAGGTAAATGGCAAATAATGTAATGCGGGAGATAAGGGTATGTGATGAGTACTTGGTATGTTGACTTTTGCATAGACTCCCCGGCAACGGCGCCAGAAATGGCTCATTGCCGGGAGTCAGATCTTCACTTGTGCGAACCTCCCCGGCAACGGTGCCAGAAATGGCTCGTTGTCGGGAGTCAAATCTTGACTTGCGCGAACCTCCCCGGCAACGGCGCCAGAAATTCTTCTTGCTACCTCTTGAGCACTGCGTTGGATTTCCCCGAAGAGTAAAGGATGATGCAGCAAAGTAGCGTAAGTATTTCCCTCAATTTTTGAGAACCAAGGTATCAATCCAGTAAGAGGTTGTGTGCGCGTCCCTAGTACCTGCACAAAACAAATAACTCCTCGCAACCAACGCGATAAGGGGTTGTCAATCCCTTCACGGTCACTTACGAGAGTGAGATCTGATAGATATGATAAGATAATATTTTTGGTATTTTTGTGACAAAGATGCAAAGTAAAATAAAGGCAAAGTAAAAGCAAAGGAAATAACTAAGTATTGGAAGATTAATATGATGAAGATAGACCCGGGGGCCATAGGTTTCACTAGTGGCTTCTCTCAAGAGCATAAGTATTTTACGGTGGGTGAACGAATTACTGTTGAGCAATTGACAGAATTGAGCATAGTTATGAGAATATCTAGGTATGATCATGTATATAGGCATCACGTCCGAGACAAGTAGACCGACTCCTGCATGCATCTACTACTATTACTCCACTCATCGACCGCTATACAGCATGCATCTAGAGTATTAAGTTCATGAAAATAGAGTAACGCCTTAAGCAAGATGACATGATGTAGAGGGATAAATTCATGCAATATGATAAAAAAACCATCTTGTTATCCTCGATGGAAACAATACAATACGTGCCTTACTGCCCCTACTGTCACTGGGAAAGGACACCGCAAGATTGAACCCAAAGCTAAGCACTTCTCCCATTGCAAGAAAGATCAATCTAGTAGGCCAAACCAAACTGATAATTCGAAGAGACTTGCAAAGATAACCAATCATACATAAAAGAATTCAGAGAAGATTCAAATATTGTTCATAGATAAACTTGATCATAAACCCACAATTCATCGGTCTCAACAAACACACCACAAAAAGAAGATTACATTGAATAGATCTCCACAAGAGAGGGGGAGAACATTGTATTGAGATCCAAAAAGAGAGAAGAAGACATCTTGCTAATAACTATGGACCCAAAGGTCTGAGGTAAACTACTCACACTTCATCGGAGAGGCTATGGTGTTGATGTAGAAGCCCTCCGTGATGGATACCCCCTCCGGTGGAGCTCTGGAACAGGCCCCAAGATGGGATCTCATGGATACAAAAAGTTACAGTGGTGGAATTAGGGTTTTGGCTCCATATCTGATCATTTGGGGTACGTAGGTATATATAGGAGGAAGGAGTACGTCGGTGGAGCAACAGGGGGGGCACGAGGGTGGAGGGCGCGCCGGGGGGGGGGGGTAGGCGCGCCCCTACCTCGTGGCCTCCTCCTTTGTTTCTTGACATAGGGTCCAAGTCTTCTGGATCATGTTCGGTGAGAAAATCACGTTCCTGAAGGTTTCATTCCATTTGGACTCCATTTGATATTCGTTTTCTTCGAAACCCTAAAATAGGCAAAAAAAAGAACAGCAATTCTGGGCTGGGCCTCCGGTTAATAGGTTAGTCCCAAAAATAATATAAAAGTGGATAATAAAGCCCAATAATATCCAAAACAGTAGATAATATAGCATGGAGCAATCAAAAATTATAGATACGTTGGAGACGTATCACATGACAAGACTATATGATTTTGTAGGGATAGCTTTCTTTAGCATTGATATTTTGAAATACATGATTGTTTGTTGGGATGCGTGAGTATTGATGTCTTTATGTCAAATTATAGACTATTGCTTTGAGTCACTTATATCTCAATATTCATGCCATGATTAGATATATGATCAAGTTTATGCTAGGTAGCATTCCACATCAATTTTTTTACCATTGACCTACTCGAGGACGAGCATGAATTAAGCTTGGGGATGCTGATACGTATCCATCGTATCTATAATTTTTGATTGCTTCATGCCAATATTATTCAACTTTTACATACTTTTGGCAAGTTTTTATATGATTTATTTGGACTAACTTATCCAGTGCCCAGTGCCAGTTCCTGTTTGTTACATGTTTTTCTTTCGCAAAAAATCCATATCAAACAAAGTCCAAACGCAATAAAAATTTACGGAGAATTATTTTGGAATATATGTGATTTTTAGGAGGTGGAATCAACGCAAACGGGGGGCCACAGTGCCCACAACCCACCAGGGCACGCCAGGCACCCCCTGGCGTGCCCAGGTGTCTTGCGCCCTCCTCGAAGGTCGCTTGAGGCCCTTCTCCTGGCGCAAGAAAGATAATTTGTGGAAAAAAATCGTGTAAAAATTTCAGCGCAATCGGAGTTACGGAACTCCGGGAATTTAAGAAACTGTGAAGGGCTAGATCTCGGGAACATGAAACAGGAGAGAATAGAGAGAGAGATCCAATCTCAGAGGGGCTCCTGCCCCTCCGCCGCCATAGCATACCTTGGATCAGAGGGGAAATTCTCCTCCCCATCTAGGGGGGGAGGCCAAGGAAGAAGAAGAAGTAGGGGGCTCTTTCCCCCCTCGCTTCCAGTGGCGCCGGAGTGCCACCGGGGCAATGATCGGGACGGCGATCTACATCAACAATCTTGCTACCGTCAACATCAAATCTCCCCCCCTCTATGCAGCGGTGTAACACCTCTTCTCCCTGCTATAATCTCTACTTAAACATGGTGCTCAACTCCATATATTATTTCCCAATGATCGATGGTTATCCTATGATGTTTGAGTAGATCCGTTTTGTCCTGTGGGTTAATCGTGATCTTGGTTGGTATGATTGTATATTTTATTTATGGTGCTGTCCTACGGTGCCCTCCGTTCTCGCGCAAATGTGAGGGGACCCTGCTGTAGGGTGTTGCAATATGTTCATGGTTTGTTTATGGTGGGTTGCGAGAGTGACAGAAGCTTAAACCAGAGTAGGTGGGCTATGGCGTATGGGATAAGGAGGACTTGATACTTAATGATATGGTTGGGTTTCACGACCTTAATGATCTTTAGTAGTTGCGGATGCTTGCTAGAGTTCCAATCATATGTGCATATGATCCAAGTAGAGAAAGTATGTCAGCTCATGCCTCTCCCTCATATAGAATTGCAAGAATGATTACGGTACTTGTTATCGATTGCCTAGGGACAAATAACTTTCTTGTTGACACAAACCCTTTTACTAAACACCTAACTTTTATTATCTTGCAAAGTACTTCTCGTTTTATTCTTGCAAAGTAGTTCTAGCATCACACCTACATAACAGTTTCATATTTTCTTCCGATAAAGCAAACGTCAAGTGTGCGTAGAGTTGTATCTGTGATCGATAGAACTTGAGGGAATATTTGTACTGCCTTTAGCTGCTCGTTGGGTTCGACACTCTTATTTATTGAAAAAGGCTACAAATGACCCCCTATACTTGTGGGTTATCAGGTTAGTCCAAATAAATCATATAAAATGTATATAGGCATGTGAAAGTTGTACAATATGGGCATGAAACAATAAAAAATTATAGATACGACGGAGACGTATCATCCTCGGTCCGGGAGTGCCTTCGCTGGGCTTACCTGGCCAAAGAGTTGGACGCCGACGCCTCAGAGGTGCGCCTTGAGCTGGTTCCCCCCTCCCCTGCCTGCCCGTCATTGACCTTCGCAGATGACGGTTCAGCCCCCCTCGGTGGGGGTTCTGCTACCGTCTTGCGATCGCCATGGTGCGCCCGTCCGGCGAGCCTGGCGCGCTTGCCCTCGGGTAAAGGCGGGGTTTTGAGGGTTGGGGGTCACCGCCGATGCCAATCCTGGGGCGTTGCCAGCCGCTACGAGCTGGGCTCTGCCCGCTCCACTTGGCTTCGGACGCAGTCGCCCCCATCGTCGGCCTTGGCGCCTCCCTCGCTGGCGCTTAGACCGCTTCCCGTCCCTGATGCCCCGATCTCCCGCCGCTCGCCCTTTTAATCGTTCCTGCGGATGCACCCCCAGGCCAGAGTCCCTCTGGCCTACGTAGGCCCTCGCTGAACCTCCCCCGTCCCTCGCTCTCGCCGGCGGCGGCGGCGGCAACGGTGACACCTGCTGATGATGGGCGCGCCCCCTTGGCTAGGGCTCCCCCCGACTGCTGGACCGGGAGCGGCTGCTCGGCCCATGGTTTGGCGCTTTGCTACTGGGACGGGCCCAGGGCCCAGTCTGCATGGCTGACACGCACAACCAATTGGGAAGCGAATTCCCCCTAGGCCAGCCCATCCGCTTCATGTGCCCTAGGCCCAATGGGGGGGGTTCATATGGCCCCCATGGGGCTTCCCCATCCCCCCTCGTGCCGCCACCCTGCAACCCGCGCCCTTGCCTCTGTCCCAACCTCCTCCCACCCTGGGGCTCCTGCTGTCGACCCACCGGCGCCCTGCCTAACCCGTCCGGCCGCTCTACCCTGTGTCTCCACCATGCCCCATGACTAGGACGACGGTGGCACCCGGAGCAAGTGGCCCCGCCCGCCGTCGGAGGGCGCTCACTGGGAGGAAGACTGATATGTTTCCAACGTATCTATAATTTTTGATTGCTCCATGCTATATTATCTACTGTTTTAGACATTATTGGGCTTTATTTTCCAGTTTTATATTATTTTTGGGACTAACCTATTGACCGGAGGCCCAATCTAGAATTGCTATTTTTTGCCTGTTTTACGGTTTCGAAGAAAAGGAATATCAAACGGAGTCCAAACGGAATGAAACCTTCGGAAACGTGATTTTCTCATCAGATAAGATCTAGGAGACTTGGACCCTCCGTCAAGAAAGCCACGAGGTGCTCACGAGGGTAGGGGCGCCCCCCCAGGGCGCGCCCCCCTGCCTTATGGGCCCCTCGAAGCTCCACCGACGTACTTCTTCCTCCTATATATATCCACGTACCCCCAAACAATCGGGGACGGAGCCAAAAACCTAATTCCACCACCGCAACTTTCTGTATCCACGAGATCCCATCTTGGGGCCTGTTCTGGAGCTCCGCCGGAGGAGGCATCGATCACGGAGGGTTTCTACATCATCATCCAAACCCCTCCGATGAAGTGTGAGTAGTTTACTTCAGACCTACGGGTCCATAGCTAGTAGCTAGATGGCTTCTTCTCTCTTTTTGGATCTCAATACAATGTTCTCCCCCTCTCTCGTGGAGATCTATTCGATGTAATCTTCTTTTTGTGGTGTGTTTGTTGAGACCAATGAATTTTGGGTTTATGATCAAGTCTATCTATGAATATTTGAATCTTCTCTGAATTCTTTTATGTATGATTGGTTATCTTTGCAAGTCTCTTCGAATTATCAGTTTGGTTTGGCCTACTAGATTGGTTGTTCTTGCCATGGGAGAAGTGCTTAGCTTTGGGTTCAATCTTGCGGTGTCCTTTCCCAGTGACAGAAGGGGCAGCAAGGCACGTATTGTATTGTTTCCATCAAGGATAACAAGATGGGTTTTTATCATATTGCATGAAACTATCCCTCTACATCATGTCATCTTGCTTAAGGCGTTACTCTATTTTTAACTTAATACTCTAGATGCATGTTGGATAGCGGTCGATGAGTGGAGTAATAGTAGTAGATGCAGAATCGTTTTGGTCTACTTGTCTCGGACGTGATGCCTATATACATGATCATACCTAGATATTCTCATAACTATGATCAATTCTGTCAATTGCTCAACAGTAATTTGTTCACCCACCGTAGAATACTTATGCTCTTGAGAGAAGCCGCTAGTGAAACCTATGGCCCCGGGTCTCTTTCTCGTCATATCAATCTCCATCACTTTACTATTGATTTGCTTTTACTTTATTTACTTTGCATCTCTATACCAAAAATACCAAAAAAATATTATTTATCATCTCTATCAGATCTCACTTTCGTAAGTGACCATGAAGGGATTGACAACCCCTAAGTGCGTTGGTTGTGTTGAGCTATTGTTTTCGTGTAGGTACGAGGGACTCGAGCGTAGCCTCCTACTGGATTGATACCTTGGTACTCAAAAACTGAGGGAAATACTTACTCTACTTTGCTGCATCATCCCTTCCTCTTCGGGGAAATCCAACGCAGTGCTCAAGAGGTAGCAAGAAGAATTTCTGGCACTGTTGCCGGGGAGTCTGTGCAAAAGTCAACATACCAAGTACCCATCACAATCCCTATCTCCCGCATTACATTATTTTCCATTTGCCTCTCGTTTTCCTCCCACTTCACCCTTGCCGTTTTATTCGCCCTCTCTCCCTATCCTCCCTCTCTATATGCCTCTTTTGCCCGTTTGCTCTTGTTTGCTCATGTGTTAGTTTGTTTGCTTGTCGTCATGGCTAGTCTCATATCTTCTCTGTTATCTCCCGAGAATGAAGCTCTAAATTTTAAACAAAGGGAGGGAGAAAATCTAAAAGATACTTGGTATAGAATTTGCAATGCTCAAAATAGATCTACCAGGAAGCAATCTACTTCAGTTCTTCTCCGCAATTTTTATGTAGGTGTTAATCCTTGGTATAAATATATCCTCGATACCATTACCGGAGGGAATTTCTTGGGTAGCCATACTTTTGATTCTTATAATGCTATGTTAGATTTATTTGGCTCACCACCTCTTTTGGTTAATGGAACTATGTTAACTTAGGAGCATGTTATGCAAAGACTTGAAATTATTGAAAATAAAGTTGGTACTATTGAATTAATTGAAAATCTAGATAAAAAGATCCACAATAAAATTACTCAATATGGATCTAAGGTAGGAATGACTTTGAAAAATATTAAGGAAAAGGAACCCATAGTTAATGAGAAGATAAACTTAGTTTCTACTAGAATTGATAAACTGGAGGGTATCATTACAAAATTGGGAACCGCTTTTTCTTCTGTAAAGAATACTCCCAGTCTTCCTACTAAAATTGCCAAGCTTATGTATGTTCCTAAAAATAAGGGTGAATCATCTAGTAAGGAAACTGCGGATCTTAAATCTATAAGTATTCATCCCAATCTTTTTGCTATCATTAAGGAACCAATTGCTACAAATGAATTTTTCGATCTTGTGCCTAAGAGTTTTATAATCACTAGAAAGAAAGAAATTCCTAAGGGAAAAGGATGCCTCATCAAAGAATTGCCTACCAAAGATGGCAATACCTAGATCTATTCTTGCTTGTTATGCCTAGCTAGGGGCGTTAAACGATAGCGCTTGTTGGAAGGCAACCCAATTTTATTTTTATTCCTTGCTTTTTGCTCCTATTTAGTAATAAATAAATTATCTAGCCTCTGTTTTGGTTGTATTTTTTGTGTTTAATTAGTGTTTGTGCCAAGTAGAACCGTTGGGAAGACTTGGGAAAGTCTTGTTGAACTTTCTGTAAAAAACAGAAACTTTAGCGCTCACGAGAACTGCTGTCATTTTTATTTGGAAAGTTCTATTTAATTAATTATTTTTGCAGATGATTAATAGATAAATTCCTCACGTCCAGAAATCTATTTTATAATTTTTGGGGTTCCAGATCTTGCGCTAGCTACAGATTACTACAGACTGTTCTGTTTTTGACAGATTCTGTTTTTTGTGTGTTGTTTGCTTATTTTGATGAATCTATGGCTAGTAAAACAGTTTATAATCCATAGAGAAGTTGGAATACAGTAGGTTTAACACCCATATAAATAAATAATGAGTTCATTACAATACCTTGAAGTAGTCGTTTGTTTTCTTTCGCTAACGGAGCTCACGAGTTTTCTACCTTAAGTTTTGTGTTGTGAAGTTTTCAAGTTTTGGGTAAAGATTTGATGGATTATGGAACAAGGAGTGGCAAGAGCCTAAGATTGGGGATTCCCATGGCACCCCCAAGATAATCTAAGGACACCTAAAAGCCAAAGCTTGGGGATGCCCCAGAAGGCATCCCCTCTTTCGTCTACTTCTATCGGTAACTTTACTTGGAGCTATATTTTTATTCACCACATGATATGTGTTTTGCTTGGAGCGTCTTGTATGATTTGAGTCTTTGCTTTTTAGTTTACCACAATCATCCTTGCTGTACACACCTTTTGAGAGAGCCATACATGATTTGGAATTTGATAGAATACTCTATGTACTTCACTTATATCTTTTGAGCTTTATAGTTTTGCTCTAGTGCTTCACTTATATCTTTTAGAGCACGGTGGTGGATTTGTTTTATAGAAACTATTGATCTCTCATGCTTCAGTTAGATTATTTTGAGAGTCTTAATAGCATGGTAATTTGCTTAAAATCCTAATATGCTTGGTATGCAAGATTAATAATAAATCTTTCGTATGAGTGTGTTGAATACTAAGAAGAAAATGATGCTTGATAATTGTTTTGAGATATGAGGATGGTGATATTAGAGTCATGCTAGTTGAGTAGTTGTGAATTTGAGAAATGCTTGTGTTAAAAGTTTGTGATTCCCGTAGCATGAAGGTATGGTGAATCTTTATGTGATGAAGTCGGAGCATAATTTATTTATTGATTGTCTTCCTTATCAGTGACGGTCGGGGACGAGCGATGGTCTTTTCCTACCAATCTATCCCCCTAGGAGCATGCGCGTAATACTTTGCTTTGATAACTTCTAGATTTTGCAATAAGTATATGAGTTCTTTATGACTAATGTTGAGTCCATGGATTATACGCACTTTCCTTCCTTCCACCATTGCTAGCCTCTCTAATACCGCGCACTTTTCGCCGGTATCATACACCCACCAAATACCTTCCTCAAAACAGCCACCATACCTACCTATCATGGCATTTCCATAGCCATTCCAAGATATATTGCCATGCAACTTTCCACCATTCTGTTCATTATGACATGCTCCATCATTGTCATATTGCTAGCATGATCATGTAGTTGACATCGTATTTGTGGCAAAGCCACCGTTCATAATTCTTTCATACATGTCACTCTTGATTCATTGCACATCCCGGTACACCGCCGGAGGCATTCATATAGAGTCATATTTTGTTCTAAGAATCGAGTTGTAATTCATGAGTTGTAAGTAAATAAAAGTGTGATGATCATCATTATTAGAGCATTGTCCCAGTGAGGAAAGGATGACAGAGACTATGATTCCCCCACAAGTCGGGATAAGAGTCCAGACGAAAAAAGAGGCCAAAAAAAGGAGAAAGTCCCAAATAAAAAAAATGAGAGAAAAAGAGAGAAGGGACAATGTTACTATCCTTTTACCACACTTGTGCTTCAAAATAGCACCATGATCTTCATGATAGAGAGTCTCTCATTATGTCACTTTCATATACTAGTGGGAATTTTTCATTATAGAACTTGGCTTGTATATTCCAATGATGGGCTTCCTCAAAATGTCCTAGGTCTTTGTGAGCAAGTGAGTTGGATGCACACCCACTTAGTTTCTTTTGAGCTTTCATATACTTATAGCTCTAGTGCATCCATTGCATGGCAATCCCTACTCACTCACATTGATATCTATTGATGGGCATCTCCATAGCCCATTGATACGCCTAGTTGATGTGAGACTATCTTCTCCTTTTTTGTCTTCTCCACAACCACCATTCTATTCCACCTATAGTGCTATATCCATGGCTCACGCTCATGTATTGCGTGAAGATCGAAAAAGTTTTGAAAATGTCAAAAGTATGAAACAATTGTTTGGCTTGTCATCGGGGTTGTGCATGATTTAAATACTTTGTGTGGTGAAGATAGAGCATAACCAGACTATATGATTTTGTAGGGATAACTTTCTTTGGCCATGATATTTTGAGAAGACATAATTGCTTTGTTAGTATGCTTGAAGTATTTTATATATATATCAATATGAACTTTTGTCTTGAATCTTTCGAATCTGAATATTCATACCACAATTAAGAAGATTTACATTGAAATTATGCCAAGTAGCACTCCACATCAAAAATTCTATTTTTATCATTTACCTACTCGAGGATGAGCAGGAATTAAGCTTGGGGATGCTTGATACGTCTCCAACGTATCTATAATTTTTGATTGCTCCATGCTATATTATCTACTGTTTTAGACATTATTGGGCTTTATTTTCCACTTTTATATTATTTTTGGGACTAACCTGTTAACCGGAGGCCCATCCCAGAATTGTTGTTTTTTGCCTGTTTTAGGGTTTCGACGAAAAGGAATATCAAACGGAGTCCAAATGAAATGAAACCTTCGGAAACGTGATTTTCTCATCAGATAAGATCCAGGAGACTTGGACCCTCCATCAAGAAAGCCACGAGGTGCTCACGAGGGTAGGGGGCGCCCCCCTAGGGCGCCCCCTGCCTTCTGGGCCCCTCGAAGCTCCACCGATGTACTTCTTACTCCTATATGTATGCACGTACCCCCAAACGATCGAGGACGGAGCCAAAAACCTAATTCCATCGTCGCAACTTTCTGTATCCATGAGATCCCATCTTGGGGCCTGTTCCAGAGCTCCGCCGGAGGAGGCATCGATCACGGAGGGCTTCTACATCATCATCCAAGCCCCTCCGATGAAGTGTGAGTAGTTTACTTCAGACCTACGGGTCCATAGCTAGTAGCTAGATGGCTTCTTCTCTCTTTTTGGATCTCAATACAATGTTCTCCCCCTCTCTCATGGAGATATATTCAATGTAATCTTCTTTTTGCGGTGTGTTTGTTGAGATCGATGAATTGTGGGTTTATGATCAAGTCTATCTATGAATAATATTTGAATCTTCTCTGAATTCTTTTATGTATGATTGGTTATCTTTGCAAGTCTCTTCGAATTATCAGTTTGGTTTGGCCTACTAGATTGGTTGTTCTTGCCATGGGAGAAGTGCTTAGCTTTGGGTTCAATCTTGCGGTGTCCTTTCCCAGTGACAGAAGGGGCAGCAAGGCACGTATTGTATTGTTTCCATCGAGGATAACAAGATGGGGTTTTTATCATATTGCATGAAACTATCCCTCTACATCATGTCATCTTGCTTAAGGCGTTACTCTGTTTTTAACTTAATACTCTAGATGCATGCTGGATAGCGGTCGATGAGTGGAGTAATAGTAGTAGATGCAGAATCGTTTCGGTCTACTTGTCTCGGACGTGATGCCTATATACATGATCATACCTAGATATTCTCATAACTATGCTCAATTATGTCAATTGCTCAACAGTAATTTGTTCACTCGCCGTAGAATATTTATGCTCTTTAGAGAAGCCACTAGTGAAACCTATGGCCCCCGGGTCTCTTTCTCGTCATATCAATCTCCATCACTTTACTATTGCTTTGCTTTTACTTTATTTACTTTGCATCTCTATACCAAAAATACCAAAAAATATTATTTATCATCTCTATCAGATCTCACTTTCGTAAGTGACCGTGAAGGGATTGACAACCCCTAAGCGCGTTGGTTGCGTTGAGCTATTGTTTTTGTGTAGGTATGAGGGAATCGAGCGTAGCCTCCTACTGGATTGATACATTGGTTCTCAAAAACTGAGGGAAATACTTATGCTACTTTGCTGCATCATCCCTTCCTCTTCGGGGAAATCCAACGCAGTGCTCAAGAGGTAGTGAAGACCTCCGTCGACAACTTTCCACCCGAGATGCCTGCGATGCTCATGATGGTCGTGACTCCCAACGCTCCCCCGAGCGCCCGTCCATCACCAGCGCGGACCGTAGGGGCCGGTCCTGGTCGCGCACTCCTCGTGATGCGGACTAGAGAGCCTCTAACCGTTGTCGCCCCTTCCCTCAACGTCGCCGTGACCATTCTCCCTCGCCGCCCCATCATGCTCGACTCACCCCTACGCGCTCGGCTGCTTCGGGGCCGCCCCTCCGGTTGGCTGCTACCAGCCACCTCCCCGTGCTGATGCGCAGGTCAGGACGGGTAATGCCCCAAATCGTGGGCTTCAAGGCCCCAAGAAGAAGAAGCATTGGGGCCAAGCCCGGGCTGCTGCTACCGCTGTCGTGGCTCCCGGGGCTCCCACTGCACCGGGGACCGATGCTTCGGCGCCCGGTGGGACGTGCTTCAACTATGGTATCACCGGTCATTCGCAAGTCAACTGCTCCAACCCTCCGTGTTGCTACATCTACAAGGACCCCGACCATCCGGCACTTTTGTGTCCGGACCGCCTGATCTCTGAGGAGCTGATGATGTACGGGCACGGCATCAAGGGCATGGCCTCCTTACACATCGAGGTGCCAGACGTCCCGCCCCCACTCCCTCGCTTCTGGCAGTTGTGACGGTCCGGGGTGAGGGGGTGGCCTCCCCCGAGATGATCGAGGCCGAGCTCAACCACCTCTACCGCTGCCAATGGGACGACAGGTGACTCCGACCGCTGACAACGAGTTCACAGTGATCTTTCCTGACGCAGTCAACCACGACTTTGGCACCCGGAGCGGCGACATCACCTTGGCACTCAACAAGCTGGTGGTGGATATCTCAGAGCCGGTCCGCGACCCCCGTGCGGTGGCTGTTCTCGACATGGCCTGGATTCTCATCGCCAGACAACCGGACATTGCGAGATCTGAGCGTGTCATTCGGCACATGTCTCAGATTCTCGACAAGGTCATGGTGGTTGACGAGCTCTCCCACGGAAGGAGGAGGAGGTCCAGGTCAAGGTCAAGTCTCTCGACTCCTTGAAGATTCGCGTTACGGTCCGGGTCTTCTTCAACAACCAGGCCTTTGACCGCAAGATCTGCCGCGAGCCTCCCAACCACGTGGGGAACCCTCGATTCTGCAACGACGGACACTTTAGCGATGGCAGCCCCGGTGGTTGGCACGGCCCACATAGGCGCAACCACCACGGCCCTCATCACTTCCATGGTTCTGACCTCGATGAGGACGATCAAGACTCCAAGGACAGTCGGTCTCTTGACCTCGACCCTCCGCCTGCCGCTGCAGCTGGACGCTCGGCCACAGGCAACTGACACCTCGTGCACCCTCTCCCCTTGGGTGAGCACCCGGCCTCGCCTCCGCCGGCCTTGGGCCCGACTCCGGAGGACCTGGATCCCCCCGTGTCGGCTTCGCCGGGGGGCCTGGGTTCTGGATGTGACTTGCCCAGTGTGAGCATGTTGGTCCTTCCTGCCTGCTCCCCTCGCTCACCCAGCCTAGGGTCGGACGCCATCTCCCCCAGTCCGACCATGGAGGTCATCCCCGCGCTCCGTCTGTTGTCCTCGCCGTCTGATCCTGGGCCCCCCGGATGTGCCCGAGGTCTCCCTACCGGCCTTGTGCATGTCCCCGACTCGGCTGGGGTGTCCTCGGTGCTCTCCTCGGCACCTTCCCAACCATCTGCCTGCTCGCTCCCTGGATCCCCTCTGACATCTCCGTGTCTGGCATCGCTGCTCGTCCAGCCCACTGCCTCTCCTCCTACCACCCCTGGGGTGGCGGCGTCGGTGGTTATTACAACTTCGGTGGCTGCCCACCCACTACCCCCATGGACGGCAGCCTACTCTAGGCGAGGAGGTCGACCTCATCTTCGGTGATCGCCCCGCATCGCAGCGCTCGGATCGATGCCGCCCGGCCGGTGGGTAGCCCGGTGCTGCCCATCCCGGAGCGCGTTGAGCTTCGGGCTATGGCCCAAAACCTTGAGTCAGGTACCATGGTCTTCCCTGCATCTTCATATACGTGTACGTTCTCCGCACTCGAGTCAGCTCCGCTCGACAACCTAGCGAGGGTCGCGGCGGACTCGACAATTGTGTTTCGCAGTGAGGTCGCTCCGCCGCTTGTTCAGCTCGAGGCTATTCGTCCCCGTGAGATCCTAGAGGGGAGGTTGGCGGAGGCCCGGGTGTGCTTGGCCGCCCCGGTTGTGCCTCATGCCCCCCCACACGGACGACCGCCACTTTGCCCTCTGAGGACGACTGTGTGATCCGCGGTCGCACCCGCTCTCGCATTGCCGCCATTCGTGCTTAGAGCACCTCTCGTGTCCTGGGGTCAAGCAGCCCCCTGATGGCTCCTTAAGAGCATCTCCAGCCGTTGGCTCCCCAGGGGGCGCGTAAAATCGCCGCCTAGGGGCGAGCTGGCGCTAAACTCGGCGTGGGGGCTTTCGGGTCCCCAACCGCCGGCCCCAGTGTCGCCCCTAGAAGGCGGTTTAAAAAAAGGAATTCGGCAAACTAGACAAATATTCGGCTAAAGTTTGGCGATTACATAAAAGCTGGGCAAAGATGACATTACATAATAAAGTTTTTAAAAAACGGAATCAAATACTACTACGGGTCAAAGAACGCCTTGAGCGCGGTGAAGTCGCCAACGTCGCCGCCATCCTCGCCGTCGTCCTCGTCGGCCTTTTCCTCCTTCACGCAGCCAACCCTGTTGGAGCCCTGCCCGGCGTCGCCCTGGCGAACCACTGGCGACGGTGCGTCATCGTCACTATTGTCGAGGACGACGACGCCTCCCTAGTCGCGGCTACGATGCTGAGCTTTGAACTGCTCGTAGGCGCGGCACTGGCGCTCCAGCTCCGTCCGTGCCTAGTCTTCACGCGCCCACTTCAGGGCCACCGCGTCGTCGAGCTCCTCCTTGACACCGCTGGTGAGCCCTGGCTCCGTCTTGACGACAGCGAGCCCCGACTCCATCTTCACGACAGCTAGCCCCGGCTCCGTCTTTGTTTGATGTGGTGGGGAGGAGCTAAGGAGGAGCCGCACCCGCCACCCTCATTGATGATGATGCCGGTGTTGCGGGTGCGCCGGCCGAGCGGCGTCTCCGCTACGAGCTCGGCCTTGACGCCGAACACCGCCGGCGAGCCGGAGGAGTGGGAAGAGGAGCGGGAGGAGGAGTTGGAGGACGAGGACGAGGAGGAGCCGAACCTCCTAGGCATCCATTGCCCGGCGCTCCGGCGGGGGACTGGGGCGGCGGCCGTGGAGGGGTACGTTAGCGGCGGGTGGTTGCCACCCTCAAGGTGCTAGAGCACCTCGTGCAGCGTGCGGCCGGGGGCGCCCCACCACAGGCGGCGCCCCTCGCTGTTCTTGACGCCCCCACCATGTGACGCCCCTGATTCAATCATACACGCAAGCGTGTACAATCAAGATCAGGGACTCACGAGAAGATATCACAACACAACTCTACAAATAAAATAAGTCATACAAGCATCATATTACAAGCCAGGGGCCTCGAGGGCTCAAATACAAGGGCTCGATCATAGACGAGTCAGCGGAAGCAACAGTATCTGAGTACAGACATAAGTAAACAAGTTTGCCTTAAGAAAGCTAGCACAAACTGGGATACAGATCGAAAGAGGCGCAGGCCTCCTGCCTGGGATCCTTCTAAACTACTCCCGGTCGTCGTCAGCGGGCTGCACGTAGTAGTAGGCACCTCCCGAGTAGTGGTAGTCGTCATCGACAGTGGCGTCTGGCTCCTGGACTCCAACGTCTGGTCGCAGCAATCGGGTATAGGAAAGGAGAAAAGGGGAAGCAAAGCAACCGTGAGTACTCATCCAAAGTACTCGCAAGCAAGGAGCTACACTACATATGTATGCATTGGTATCAAATGGAATAATGGTATCATATGTGGACTGGACTGCAGAATGCCGGAATAAGAGGGGGATAGCTAGTCCTATCGAAGACTACACTTCTAGTAACCCCCATCTTGCAGCAGAAGGAGAGAGTAGATGGTAAGTTCACCAAGTAACATCGCATAGCATAATCCTAACCGATGATCCTCCCCTCGTCGCCTGTGAGAGAGCGATCACCAGTTGTATCTAACACTTGGAAGAGTGTGTTTTATTAAGTATCTGGTTCTAGTTGTCATAAGGTCAAGGTACAACTCCAAATCGTCCTGTTACCGAAGATCACGGCTATTCGAATAGATTAACTTCCCTGCAGGGGTGCACCACATTTCCCAACACGCTCGATCCCCTTTGTCCGGACACACTTGCCGGGGTCATGCCCGGCCTCGGAAGATCAACACGTCGCAACCCTATCTAGGCACAACAAAGAGGTCAGCACGCCGGTCTAAATCCTATGGCGCAGGGGTCTGGGCCCATCGCCCATTGCACACCTGCACGTTGCGAACGCGGCCGGTGAGCAGACCTAGCCTCCCTTATACAAGAGCAGGCGTTCCAGTCCAACCCGGCGCGTGCCGCTCAGTCGCTGACGTCACGAAGGCTTCGGCTGATACCACGATGTCGAGTGCCCATAACTGTCCCCGCGTAGTTGGTTAGTACGTATAGGCCAGTAGCCAGACTCAGATCAAATACCCAGATCTTGTTAAGCGTGTTATTTTGAAGTAACCGCGAACGCCGACCAGGGCCAGGCCCACCTCTCTCCTAGGTGGTCTCCGCCGGCCCTGTCGCTCCGTCACAAAAATCCACACAGAGGGGCGCCGGGAAATATTCGTGAATCAACTGCGGGTACTCAACGAGCCGACCCGACTTTAGTCACAACATGTATAATATGTATGTATAGTATATACCCGTGATCAACACCCGACGTGATCATGCCCCGATAGTATAGCATGGCAGACTGACAAGAATGTAGGGCCACTGATGATAATCTAGCATCCTATACTAATCATTTAGGATTGCAGGTAAGGTATCAACAGTTGTAGCAACAATGACAGGCTATGCATCAGAATAGGATTAACGGAAAGCAGTAACATGCTACACTACTCTAATGCAAGCAGTATAGAGGAGAGTAGGCGATATCTGATGATCAAGGAGGGGCTTGCCCGGTTGCTCTGGCAAGTAGGGGTCGTCAACACAGTAGTCGATCGGGGCACCAGCAGCGGTTTCGGGGTCTATCGGAGAAGAAGAGGGGGGGAAGAAACAGTAAATACGGAGCAAACAAAGCATCACAAAACATAACGAGGTAATGTGCGGTGCTAGGTATGCCCTAACGCGGTATTAGGTGATACCGGCGAAGGGGGGAACATGCGGGAAAGTATTCCTGGTGTTTCGCGTTTTCGGACAGACGGACCAGAGAGGGAAAGTTGCGTGTTCACTATGCTAGAGATGTGTGGCGAACGAACGGGCTGCGTATCCGGAGTCGTCTCGTCGTTCTGAGCAACTTTCATGTACAAATTTTTTTCCATACGAACTACGGTTTATTTTATATTAATTTTCAAAGTTTTAAACAATTTTGAATTTAGTTCAATTAATAAATTCGAATGAAAAGTGTGTAATAAATTTTATACACAGCAACAGTTAGCCATTGTGTATGATAGTGGGGTCAGGGGCGGTCCAGTCAGCAGGGTCAATAGCAGTTGACCAGTGCATGTTGACTGGTCAACTAGGTCAAGGGGACCCACATGTAAGTGTCCCAAGAGCTAATAAAAGTAGCTAGACTAAAATAATCTAGAAGGGGCCACATGTCATCTACACATTTGACTAATTAAACAAATAAACTAACCTAATTAAATGGGACCCACATGGCATAGGGTAGCAACTAATTTTAACTAATACTAATTAGCCCCTAATCTAGCCTTACTCCTAGTTAATTAGGCCGGCCATTGGTACAGCCGTGCCTCACGTTCAGGCCTTTTTGGTTCATAGGGTAGGAAAATTATAGGAATAGAAAAGTCATAGGAAATGAGATGACATATATCTCAAATTCTATGAGTAGGAATAGGAAAAGAGATGCTCTTTGATTCACATCATAGGATTTTTTTTTCCATTGAGTCTAGGCTAATGTTTATTTTCCATTGAAATGTGAAGGATAGGAAGAATTCCTCCACAGAATAAGATTCCATTCCTACAAACCAAAGGACTTTAAATGAATTTTTTCTATAAAAATCCTATCCTATGAAATTCCTATAAGATTTCCCTAAACCATGGTCCACAAACATGGGCGTAGAGGCAGCGGCTATGGCCATTCTCAACAGCAGCAAAGTAGCGGGAGGTAGTAGTGCAAGCAAGCAAGGGTAGCGGCAGCAGGAACTAAGAGCAACAACAGCGATAGAAGCCAAAGCAGCGGCAGCAGCTAGAACACGCAGCAGCGGCGGCAGGAGGAACGACAAGAAGCATCAGAGGAAGAACGGCATGCGGGATGAGCAGCGGGGCGCTGGGCGACAAGCGGCGGGGTGGCGCGTATGCGCTGAGGACAGGGCCGCAGCGTCGGGCACGGCCAGCAGTGGGCGGCGCCGACGGCCGCGGTGTCAGGTGCAGGGGCACGGCGAGGATAAGCGCGGGACGGTTGCGGGCTTGTCCAGGCGCAGGGGCGAACGAGGCCCGGACGCGGCCTAGCACGGCAGGGAGGAAAGGCGAGGCGCGGGCACGGGGTGGTCACGGCGCGGGGGTGGGGCGGACACGAGTCGCGCGGGCGCTGGCCTTGACGGACGACGACTACGGCTATGGGCAGGAGACGCACTCCGACGATGGATCGAGACCGGGGCGAGGGGGAAACAGGGGAGGATCTCACATTGGTGCGGCAATGAGGGTCAGCGGGCTCGGGGTTGCACCGGATCGACCGAATTGACGACGGCGGCCGTCGAGATGCAGGAGCGGAGATGAGCTCGATGGCGATGCACGAGGGCCTCCCAGCTTGGTCCGGTGGTTGAAGTCGACGGAGAAGAGGACGCCGGTTCCTCTAGACATCTTGTCGTCGCTCGGGGATGACCATAACCACGAAGACCACGACGACGGCTTCGCTCGGGTTCGTGCTGTGAGGGAGAAGCGGCGCGAGAGGAAGAGGGGGAGAGCATCTAGGGTTCTCGGGGGTTCGGGGATGCTCTTAACCCGCGAGGAGGGTCGCCGGATGACGGACGCATGCGCTAGCCGCACCATGGACGGCGCACACGCATCCAACATGATCCTGTGAGCAGTAGGAAGGAGATACAGAGGGGGGTTGTTGGGCTGGGCCAAGGTCTGTGCATTGCTAGGCCTAAGTGCATAGTGCCATTTTCCTATTTTACATTTCTGTAACAAAAACTACTACTATTTCCTATTTAGTTTGGATAGCAATTGAGTTTTTTTAATATGAAACTTGTCACACAAATACAGGGAAACACCCTGGGGTTGCACCAAAGGTTTCAAACCGTTTCGGATCGTTTAACTATTTTTAGAAATTAAAAAGGTTAACTAATTGGTTGTTGTTCCACTGTTATAATTCCTAGGGGCATTTTAAATATCTCCAAAATTGTTTGTTAATGCAAGAAAATTATGTGGTGAATATTTTCAACCTAATGAACATTTTTTATTTACCATTTGAATAAATAATAATTTGACTTGTATTTTAAATTTGAATTTGACTTTGATTTTAATCAAATGACAATTGGCTTAGTAATTTGGTGGTGACATGGGTTCATTAGGGTGAGGTTACTGTAGCTTGATTCTCGGGGGGTTACACACCACTGGCGCTCCGTTGATGGAGGCCAGTCGCCGCTCCTCCCACTGCCAGAAGTACGCCGCCCACGCCGCGTGGTTGTCGGCGGCGTACTGCGGGAGGGCGCGCTGCTCCTCCATCAGCGACGCCCGCACGCGGTCGACCTCGCCGACAAAGTAGTCCGCGCGCGCATTGACGTCGGGCACCGGGGGGATGGGGATGCCACCGGCGCTGAGCCTACACCCGCCCGACCCTGCGCGCATGTCGGGCGGCGCCGATACGTTCGCCTCAAAGAGGAGGTATGCCTCCCACACATGCAATGAGCGGCGGCCGAAGCCGTTGGCCGCCCCATGTCTCGGGGAAGCGCTCGCCCATTGTGATGCTCGGCTTGGGGAGAGAGGGGAGGATCGTAGGCGGCTTGGGGAGAGAAGGGAGAGGGAGGCAGAGCACGGTGGGGTGTGGCCAAAGGCGAGGGCTAGGCGTCGGCGTTTATAGCCGGGCGCCGTGTGTACGTGTGGCGGGAGGGGGGCGTCGCCGCACCGCCCGTGAGGAAGCAATGGAAGGCTGACCGGCGGCAGCCTTGGCATTGATTCCCCATGGGAAACAGAGGCGGTGACGACGACGAGGCGCGTGTCGCTGACGCGGCGGGCCTGCGGTTTGTTTGCACCAAAATCGCTTGCCCCGGTGCTCCCAGGCGTCGCCCAGCACGCCGGGTTCGGCCTGGGTCCGCCGGCCCCAGTTTCGTCCCAACCCGGCGAAAAACGGGCTCCTGGGGGCACGACTGGGCCAATTTTCGCCTGTTGGTGCTAAAAAAATCGCCTGGGGGCATGTTGGGGCGCAACTGGAGATGCTCCAATGCGGACCCTTATATGGAACATTTGCGGCTTCGGTCAGGATGGCAGCTGCCGCCAACTCATTGAATACACGCGTGACAACCACATTGACATCATAGCAATCCAAGAAACCATGCGCATAGAGTTCTCCCTGGTGGAGCTTGAACGGTCGAGCTCTCACTTGTTCGCCTGGCACTGGCTCCCTTCTAGTGGGATCGCTGGGCTCTCGGGTGGCATCCTTTTAGGTGTGAAGGATGTGATGACCCCCAAGTATAGGGGATCTATCGTAGTCCTTTCGATAAGTAAGAGTGTCGAACCCAACGAGGAGCAGAAGGAAATGATAAGCGGTTTTCAGTAAGGTATTCTCTGCAAGCACTAAAATTATCGGTAACAGATAGTTTTGTGATAAGGTAATTTGTAACCGGTAACAAGTAATAAAAGTAAATAAGGTGCAGCAAGATGGCCCAATCCTTTTTGTAGCAAAGGACAAGCCTGGACAAACTCTTATATAAAGGAAAACCCTCCCGAGGACACATGGGAATTATCGTCAAGCTAGTTTTCATCATGTTCATATGATTCACGTTCGGTACTTTGTGTCGGATTTCAGGTTCCGGCAGACCCTTGAGGTTCGAACACTGGGGTGCGCGCGGAGATTTCACCTCCTACCTACCTGCACCCCTCCGCCTCACTAAGATCTAAGCTATGGAAAGAACAACACGAATGACACAGGGTTTATACTGGTTCGGGCCACCGTTGTGGTGTAATACCCTACGCCAGTGTGTGGTGTGGTGGATTGCCTCTTAGGCTGATGGTGATGAACAATACAAGGAAGAACAGCCTCGCGAGGGTCTGCTCTTGGCTGGGGCGATGAACTGCTGGGAGGAGTTCAGTCACCCTTCTCTCTCTCTCTCTCTCTGATTCTGATTCTCTCCTCCCTGATTCTCGATCCCTTCTCCCCTGGGGGTGGCTAGTCCTATTTATAGAGGCCCTGGTCCTCTTCCCCAATATCGAGCGGGAAGGGAGCCAACAATGGCGGGCTAATTTGAAGGGGGACAGCTAGTACTAGCTATCTTGACAAAAATAGTCTTCGCCTGCACAAAGCTCTGGTGGTGATGCCGTCTTGGGCTCCACGATGACCTCCATCTTGCAGTCCTCCTGGTCTTGGTCTTGTTGCACCGAAATGGCAACCTTTGCCTGATGCCTCGGTACTCCGCGGCTGCACTTGCTCCCTTTGCACCAAAGAGGAAAGGAGGACGCTGCGCGGGCTGGCACCCGCCTGGCGCCTTTGGTCGTCATGGCTTGCGTCACGGGCACCTGGTGAGGTACCCCGCCTTGATCTCTCCGCCTCCTCGCGAGCCAGCCTGATGAGGCTGTGCCTGAGGAAGCTCTGCGTCGTCCGCCCCGCGAGGCTTGGCCCCTCGTGAGGGTCTTGGGTCTGTGTTGATGAAGATGGGCCGTGTTGGGCCCCCCTTTGAGCCACGCCGCAGGCCGCAGGCAGGTAAGTCTGGGGACCCTCGTTCCCAGAACGCCGACAGTAGCCCCCGGGCCCAAGGCGCGCCCGGACTTGGCCGTGCAGGGAGGCAGAAGGGCAAGAGCGAAGCGCCTCAGGCCCTAATAGCCTGCGGCCTTGCGTGCCGCGTGGCGGTTGATTGGACGTGAGCGCCTTAGCAATCGTGCGAGTTGATAAAGGAGCGGCATCTGCCTAGGCTTTGCTTTTTTTCTTTCTCCGGTTGCTGCTCAGATCCCCTTTCTTGCACCTCTCCTCCCTTCCTCCAAAATTCCCAGATCTAGTCCGACCGCGTGGCCTAGGAAGCCATGGCGCCTCGTCAGCCCCCGGCCGTAGCTTGGTACTCGTCTGCCCTGGACTCGCCGAACGTGTTGGAGGCGAGCCTTGTTCGGTTGCATCGGATGGCGAGGGCGCGGGGCATCGATGGGGCGAAGGTGTTCAAGGCCGGCTCCGCCACCCCTGAGGGTCAAGGGAGCACCTTCTATCCGTTCTTCGTAAGTGCCATTGCTGCTGGCCTGGTGCCTCCCTTCTTCGAGTTCTTCTTCTCTGTCCTCCGCCATTACAAGCTACATGCTCTGCATCTCCACCCCAACTCCGTTCTTCTCCTGGCAATCTTTGCCTATTACTGTGAGGCTCACGTAGGGGTGCAGCCCTTAGTGGCCTTGCTGCGCCACTACTTCTACCTCTGGACCTCTCGCGGTCCTGCTTCCGCGTGCGCGAGCTTCATCGCGTATGGCGGAGCCATTGCCATCTCGAACCCCGGGAAAAGGATTGAGGGCTTCAGGAGCAAGTGGGTCTTGGCGGATGCTGGGCGCATTCACCCTCGGCTGATCTTGCCCACGAAGCAGCCCACGAGCTCCAGCGATTGGGGTCGAGCGGAGCTCGCGGACCCCCGTGCGAAGCTGGTGTTGGAGAAGATGGATGCGGATCTGAGGCCGGCCAACATGACGGCGGCGAAGCTGACCGGCGCGTCGCTGCTGAGGGAATTCCTGGAGCACCAGCTGGCTCCGCTTCGGCTGTACTCACTCCCGATGTGGAGGCCCCGTCCGAGCCCCGCGGCCTTGGCCGACGGAGATCTGGCTGCGGTCCTCCAATCTCTGGTCGGGGGTGATGTGGCGAGGTTGGAGGGTGCTCCTACGCCCTTGTTCCTTTGCGATGACTGGGAGCAGGTAGTGGAGTCCATGCTCGTCTTCAACGGGGATGGGCCCGTGCCCATGGAAACTCCCGAGGAACCGGTGGACGTGCCCTCCGACGACTCCAGCGAAGAGGAGGAAGGAGGGGAGCGGGAAAGAGGGCCTGACTCCGAGGCGACTGACGGAGAGTCGAGGGCTCCCCTCCCCGGCTCAGGTCCCGCGTTCTCCGCCTCTCTCCGAGCGATGACGACAAGGATGACGACGAGCAGGACGGCGGGAGCTTGCCCCCGATCCCGAAGAAGGACAGGACCGGGCTGATCTCCCGTGGGTCTGCCCCGGCCCCGAGGCGGACCGCACCTTCCACTTCCAAGCTTCCCGAGGTTGACCCTTCCAGCCGGCTTTCAGGCTTCAAATTTGGCCGGAGGCCACTCGAGCTCACTGGCAACGACCCGTAAGCGTTTGATTCTTGTCTTTATTTCTTATTCTGCTTCTGAGGTTTGACGTCCGCATCTCTTGGACAGGCGGGCGCCCGCAGCAAAGAAGTCGAAGGGAGCTTCTGAGGTTCCATCCATGGCACCGCCTCTGCTCGCGAAGGAGGGTGACCGTGATGCACGGGCTTCTCCTGCCCGGTCGTCCTCGCGAGGCCTGGCTGAGCCGGCTGGGGCGAGCTTGGCCCCCATGGCCCAAGTGGCTCCCGAGGTGTCCTTGCCTACCGCCGCCACTACAGCCGCTGGGGCGCATCAGAGTCCGCATCAGGATGCTGTGGCCGCGCAGCCGCCTTCTCCTCCTACTCCACTGGCTGTTGTCTCTCCGACTCCTTCTGCCGTTCTGGATCGTGATGTCGCTGAGCTGGACCGACTGCGGCAGGATCTTCTTGGCGCCGACCCTCGCTTGGTGGCTGGGCTCTTGGAGCTGGCTTCCGGATGGGTTCGCTCCGACGCTTCGATTCGGGCGGCGCAGGAGAAGAAGGCCATCCTTGAGGTGAAGGCTGCTCGTGACACAGCCCTGGGGGAGATGGTCGACGTCCGTGGTCGCTGCAAGGCGCTGGAGGACGAGCTGCAGGGCCTGCGGGACCAGATCGCGAAAGAGGTCCGCCTTCGCCAAGAGCAAGAAGAAGGTGTGAAGGCTCGCGAGGCAGCCGTCAAGGAGAGGGAGGTCAAGCTCAGGAAAGCGCCGTGACCTCCTAGGCGCGCTGGAGCAGGAGTTGGGGGCGAGGAAGGCCGAGATGGACGACAAGGCCATGGTTCTTGCCGAGGACCGCGTGGCCTTCACGGAGATGGAGGCGAAGGCTTGCTCCTCGCTGAGGATGCTTTACGACAGCGGCCTGGAGAGCCCACTGGCTGGCGCCGAGGACGGCCCCGCCAAGCTGCTTCCCTTCCTGGTTCGCGCTCTTGAAGATGTCGCCCTTGGCCTTGGCCCCATGGCTGAGGCCGAGGCGCGTGTCCTGTCTTCTGCAGCACTGACGCGGGTGCTCACCCACATCTACCTTCGCGATCCTGACGTCGACCTCGACGGCCTGCTGGAGCCAGTAAGCGGCGAGCGTGCCGCTGCCGCTGCCGAGGCCGTGAAGGGTCGTGCGGAGGCTCTGCTGGGGAAGTTCCGGGCCTTCAGCACCAAGCCGAAGCAAGGCATTGCCGACCCCACTGCTCCATGAGGCGCACCCACTCCGCGCTGCTCCACCACTGACAAGTGACTCCGTTGTGGCTCCTGTCCTGCCTTTGATTCCTGCACATGTATCATGCCTCGGGGAGGCGTTTAACCTTGCGTTTGGCATTGAGATAACAGTGTGGACTGTAATATTTCCTTTTGAATTCCTTGAAATTTGCGCTTTTCCTTCCTACTTGCTTATGTTCTACGCCGGCAGAGCCCGGCCCCGCGCATACCTCACCCAGCGTTAGTCCCGACCGGAAACCAGGACGAGGCCAAGGAGTGAGGGGCTACGTGACAAGTTAGGCTCTTGAGTCGCGATGCTCAGGAGTCCCCCTTGGCGCACGAACAACAAGTAGGGAGGTGTGATGTGGGTAGATCTACCGTTCTACGTCATCAGAGCCCGACCGCGCGCATACCTCACCCAGTGTTAGCCTTTCGGAACTAAGGAGTGAGGGGCTACGTGACCAGTTAGGCTCCTGAGTCGCGATGCTCAGGAGTCCCCCTTGGCGCACGAACAGCAAGTAGGGAGGTGTGATGTGGGTGGATCTACCGTTCTACGTCTGCAGAGCCCGGCCGCGTGCATACCTCACCCAGCGTTAGCCTTTCGGAACTAAGGAGTGAGGGGCTACGTGACCAGTTAGGCTCCTGAGTCGCGATGCTCAGGAGTCCCCCTTGACGCTCAAACGGCCTTCGTACCTTGGCTCCGCTCGGGGAGAGACGCGCGACGAACCAGGCCCGGGGTGGGGCCTAGCTGGGCGGCGTGCATCTGGGCATGACCTAGGCGCAGCCCCCGTGCCCAGCCCACTCGCGCGGCACTCCCGAGGGGAGGCGTTACGATGAGGCTAGACATTGAGCTCTGGGCTCCCTGAGGTTGATGCGGCCCGGGGGCCACCCTCAGTTGTTTATCACCAGCGCGGAGCATAGCACTTCCGTATGTGTACGGGCATAGCCGCTCCTCGGCAGTGTCGTCAGCCAGCACGGAGCATGGTGCTTCCACTGGTACGTGGGAGGGGGCCCCCCTCCGGGAGGAGCCCCCGGGGCGTGTACAGCCCCACCCTGACACGTGGCTGGCATGGTAGGGCCTGGCGAGGTGTATCTGGGCACCCGTGGGCCAGCGCGGGACTCACGGGGCCCTACCTCTAGGCGGGTTGTGCCTGGCACTGGGCCTTATCTTGTGATGTGTCCCTGCAAATTTGGTTAGATGCCGGCACTCTATGTCCTCGGGTCCCGGCCCTCGAGCTGGTCTCAGCCGTCGCTGGTATGCCAGGTCGCGATGCCATGGACAAGGCCAGAGGGTGAGGGTTGGAGAGCCAGTAAGAGCCCTGAGTCGCGATGCTCAGGTACCCCCCCTTTAACGTGCAAGCGATCGGCATGGAGAAGAAGAGGTGCCGTGGACCGGCATCAAATAATCAAGCATGGTGGGTATGACGCATAACCGGAAATAACTGCAAATGAGATACATGCCGCTGGGTCTGACCCGAGCGACTCGGGGATCATGTAGCCCGAGGGGCGCCCCCAACAAGGTAAGCTAACAACATGAAATAAAAGGGATACATGCCGTAGGGACGGACCCACGCGGCCTGGGAATAATGCAGCCCTGGGGGGGCGCTCCCAGCTGGAAGTGAAACTTGAAAGATGTCACCTGATGATGTTGAGGACGAAGGGGTGTTGGTGTAGCAGACTTGGTGGGCTGCGGAGGCCGATCCTCACGAGCCCCCAGGCTCAGGGGCCTCGGGAGGCTCTGGAGGCACTGGTGGCTCCCTGCGGACCATCTCCATCTCCGCCAGGGCTGCGGAACGCCTGGCCTCTTGTGCCTCCATGATGCCCCTCATGAGGTGCTGGTACGTGACAGCCGTGTTCGGCAAGCCGTAAGGCATGCGAACATAGCTGTGGGGTGGACCCCCGCAGCGCCCCACTCGCGAGGGCCAGAGGCGCTCCAGAGGGGCGACTCGGTTGAGCCCTGGTATGTCGATGCAGACGCGCAGCCCACCATCCTCGCCTGGATGGGGAGCCACTTCTGGTAGACGGCGGCCACCTTTCATGACCCTTGACTCCTGTAGCTCCCGAATAGCCTTGCTGACAAACTCCTGAGGGACTGGCTCTCCTTGGCTTGCTCCTTCTTGAGGGAAACGTGCTTCGAAGCACGCCTCCATGTGGTGCCCAAGCGCCTCCCTCGTGACCCTAGCCAGGTCGGTGGCCCTCCAGGGGAGAGCCCCCGAGCCCTGCCTGAGGAGGGCGCCGGGCGCCCTTTCCTATGCAACGGAAGGAGGTTCCCCCTGGGCATGCGTGGGCCCAGCGGGGCCTGCCTCCTGAGGGGCCGGGCCGGACAACGTCTTCTTCTTCTTGGGGGAGGTCTCGGGAAGCCTCCTGCTTCCGCGATCCGGGTCTTCCAGTGACGCGGCCTGAAAGGCTCGTTCCAGGGAACACACCATGTCCTTCTCTTCATAGGGCACCATGATGACTCCGCCACTTCCTGGCATCTTGAGGATGTTGTAGCCGTGGTGAGTTACGGCCATGAACTTGGCCAGCGCTGGGTACGCACGGATGGCGTTGTACGGCAGGCGAATGTGAGCAACGTCGAAGTCGATGAGCTCGATGCGGTAGTTGTTGCGTGCCCCGAAGGTGACAGGGAGGTGGACCTGCCCAATCGGGACCGTGGAGCCGTCGGTGATTCCGGAGAAGGGCTTGGTTGGCTGAAGCTGGCTGTAGGGCACTTGGAGATTGTTGAATGTTTCCACGGACATGATAGATTGTTGAATGATTCCTGAGAAGGGCTTGGTTGCCTGCATTCACTTCACGGGCGAACTGCTTGAAGATGCATTGAGAGGCTGGGGCCTGAGCCCCGTCCAGGATGCAGGCGATCGCGCGCGGCTCCTGGAAGCCCCCAGCCCCCTCGTCTTGGTGGCGGTCCTCGTTTCTCCTTGGCTGCGGCGGCAGCGGAGGGAGGCCTGCGTTGCCATGCGGGCGATCCTCGCGAGGCTGATCCCTCCAGTCTCCCTCGCGAGGCGGGTCTTGCCAGCGATCCTCGCGAGGTTGATCGCGCCACCCTTGGCGCGGGCCACGGTCTTCCCAGTGTCCTACGTTCCTTCCTCCTCCTCGACCGTAGCCCCGGTCACCGCGGTCGGGGCGACGGCCGATCCTTCCTTCTCACACGGCTCGGAGCTCTTGACATTCGTTGGTGTTGTGGGTGTGGAGGTCGTGGTACACACAGTACCGGCTGCCCTTGGAAGGTTCGGGCTGATCTCTTCCCCGCTTGGTATCTGGTTCTGCCGCGAGCACGACAGCCCCCTTGCTCTTCACGTCCTTGGCCTTGGGCTTCTTCTCTTCTGGGTCTGCGGCAGGCAGCTCGAGGAGGGAGAGACGCCCTTCCTCAGCCCTGGCGCATTTGGTTGCCAAGTTGAACAGCTCCAAGGAAGTGCACAAGTCTTCATGCATCGCCAGCTCCCCCTTCATCTTGACATCGCGCACGCCGTCGGAGAAGGCTGAGATGATGGCCTCCTCAGTCACCTTGGGAATCTTGAGGCGTGCGTTGTTGAAGCGCTGGATGTACTTCTGCAGGGTCAGCCAGGTTGTTGCTTGATGCAGCGCATGTCACTCACGGTGGGTGGCCGGTCGCGAGTACCTTGGAAGTTGGCGATGAAGCGGGTGCTCATCTCGTCCCAGGAGGAGATCGTGCCTGGAGCCAGGTTCAGGAGCCAGGTGCGGGCCCCGTCCTTTAGCGCCATGGGAAACCAGTTTTCCATGACCTTCTCGTCTCCGTTGGCAGCTTCGATGCCCAGCTCGTAGAGCTGGAGGAATTCCGCAGGGTCAGCCGTGCCGTCATAATGAGGAGGCAGGTCCATCTTGAACTTGCCTGGCCACGCAACACTGCGTAGCTCGGTGGTGAAGGCACGGCGGCCTGCTGTGGCCACGGGAGGCCTTGGGTGACGAAGAGCTTGGTATTGCATGTCCCCACACGCTGCAGCTGGGTCTTGACGTGCGGGAGCAGGAGCATGGTCGCGACGTGTTGGAGCAGGGAGCGCCCGGGCAGCTTCTTGCGGGTGAGGGACTTCTTGGCAGCTCTGCTCTTGCCGCGCTGGCACCTGACGGAGCGGGTTTTGCCCAGGGGCCACGCGCCTTGGAGCCATGGTGCCTTCTTGGGGAGGAGGCGGTCGGGGCGCCGTCGGAGCTTCGTCGCCCGCGCGGGGCGGGGTGCGGTGCAGCGGAGCGGATGGCGCAGGAGAGCCCCCTGCGGTGTGGACGAGCTCGACGACGCGGTCGAGCCATTCTTCGTAGACGTCGTCGACGGGATGGTAGCGCAGGAGCTCGTTTGCCGTGATGAGCGCAGCTTGAGCCTCCATGGGTGTGCAGAGCACGCGGGACGAGGAACCAGCTGGGGTGAGCGAGGGAGTAGCGGCGCGACCGTCTTGCCGCACGGACGGATGCTGAGACGATGCTTGCTGCTCGTCCCCCACCGGGCCGGTGGCGGCGTTGACGGCAGGTGACGGGGAACGGCGAGGACGCCCGCCGACAGGAGCCGTCTGGGCGATGCGGGAAGCGAGAGCGGCCCGGCGCTCGGCGCGGGCCCGGCGAGCGTCAGACATGGGCGTGATGGTCGGAGGAGAATGGGGCGGTGGAAGACGAATTCCGGCGCACCCCTACCTGGCGCGCCAAATGTCGGATTTCGGGTTCCGGCAGACCCTTGAGGTTCGAACACTGGGGTGTGCGCGGAGATTTCGCCTCCTACCTACCTACACCCCTCCGCCTCACTAAGATCTAAGCTATGGAAAGAGCAACATGAATGACACAGGGTTTATACTGGTTCGGGCCACCGTTGTGGTGTAATACCCTACTCCAGTGTGTGGTGTGGTGGATTGCCTCTTGGGCTGATGGTGATGAATAATACAAGGAAGAACAGCCTCGCGAGGGTCTGCTCTTGGCTGGGGCGATGAACTGCTGGGAGGAGTTCAGTCACCCTTCTCTCTCTCTCTCTCTCTCTCTCTCTCTCTTTGATTCTGATTCTCTCCTCCCTGATTCTTGATCCCTTCTCCCCTAGGGGTGGCTAGTCCTATTTATAGAGGCCCTGGTCCTCTTCCCAAATATCGAGCGGGAAGGGAGCCAACAATGGCGGGCTAATTTGAAGGGGGGACAGCTAGTACTAGCTATCGTGACAAAACTAGTCTTCGCCTGCACAAAACTCTGGTGGTGACACCGTCTTGGGATCCACGATGACCTCCGTCTTGCAGTCCTCCTCGTCTTGGTCTTGTTGCACCGAAATGGCAACCTTTGCCTGATGCCTCGGTACTCCGCGGTTGCGCTTGCTCCCTTTGCACCAAAGAGGAAAGGAGGACGCTGCGCGGGCTGGCACCCGCCTGGCGCCTTTGGTCGTCATGGCTTGCGTCACGGGCACCTCATGAGGTACCCCGCCTTGATCTCTCCGCCTCCTCGCGAGCCAACCTGATGAGGCCGTGCCTGAGGAAGCTCCACGTTGTCCGCCCCGCGAGGCTTGGCCCCTCGCGAGGGTCTTGGGTTTGTGTTGATGAAGATGGGCCGTGCTGGGCCCCCCTTTGAGCCACGCCGCAGGCAGGCAAGTCTGGGACCCCCATTCCCAGAACACCGACACTTTGATAATTTGATATGTGGGTGGACCGGTGCTTGGGTACTGACCTTCCTTGGACAAGCATCCCACTTATGATTAACCCCTCTTGCAAGCATCTGCAAGTACAAAAGAAGTATTAAGGTAAACCTAACCATAGCATGAAACATATGGATCCAAATCAGCCCCTTACGAAGCAACTCATAAACTAGGGTTTAAGCTTCTGTCACTCTAGCAACCCATCATCTACTTATTACTTCCCAATGCCTTCCCCTAGGCCCAAACAATGGTGAAGTGTCCTGTAGTCGACGTTCACATGACACCACTAGAGGAGAGACAACATACATCTCATCAAAATATCGAAATAATACCAAATTCACATGACTACTTATAGCAAGACTTCTCCCATGTCCTCAGGAACAAACGTAAATACTCAAAAATCATATTCATGTTCATAATCAGAGGGATGCATAAAGGATCTGAACATATGATCTTCCATCGAATAAACCAACTAGCATCAACTACAAGGAGTAATCAACACTGCTAGCAACCCACACGTACCAATCTAAGGCTTTGGGACAAAGATTGGATACAAGAGATGAACTAGGGTTTGAGATGAGATGGTGCTGGTGAAGATGTTGATGGAGATTGACCCCCTCCCGATGAGAGGATCGATGCTGATGATGATGGTGATGATTTCCCCCTCCCGGAGGGAAGTTTCCCCGGTAGAACAGCTCTGCCGGAGCCCTAGATTGGTTCCGCCAAGGTTCCGCCTCGTGGCGATGGAGTTTCATCCCGTGAGCTAGCTTATGCTTTTTTCCAGGGCAAAAAACCTCATATAGCAGAAGATGGGCACCGGAGGCCTGCTAGGGGGCCCATGAGGCAGGGGGCATGCCCCCCACCCTCGTGGATGGTGGGTGGCCCCCCTTTGGTACTTCCTTCGCCCCAATATTTTATATATATTCTGAAACGTGCTCCCGTGAAGTTTCAGGACTTTTGGAGTTGTGCAGAATATGTCTCTAATATTTGCTCCTTTTCCATCCCAGAATTCCAGCTGCCGGCATTCCCCCTCTTCATGTAAACCTTGTAAAATAAGAGAGAACATGCATAAGTATTGTGACATAATGTGTAATAACAGCCCATAATGCAATAAATATCGATATATAAGCATGATGCAAAATGGACGTATCAACTCCCCCAAGCTTAGACCTCGCTTGTCCTCAAGCGGAAGCCGATATCAAAAAATATGACCACATGTTTAGAGATAGAGGTGTCGATAAAAAATAAAATATGGACATGAGAGCATCATGATCATTCTTAGAACAGCAACATATATATATATATATATATTGTCATATGATCTCTTATGCTAAAGTAACAATTCGTTCACAGTTTCAAGTATGAATTATAAACTTCATTGATAACTAACAAACTATAATCTCAGTCATTGAAGCAATTGCAATTTATCATAACATCGGAAAGAGTCAATATAAGAGCTTTTCAACAAGTCCACATACTCAACTATCATTTAGTCTTTCACAATTTCTAACACTCACGCAATACTTATGGGTATGAAGTTTTAATCGGGCACAAAGAAAGATAGGGACTTATAGTATTGCCTCCCAACCTTTTACCTCAAGGGTAATGTCAACAATAATAGTTCATGAAAACTCACATCCAATGAGCTATATATATCAGGATCTTTCCAACACATTGTGCTTGCCAAAGGATAAAATGTAAAAAGGAAAGGTGAAGATCACCATGACTCTTGTATGAAGTATAAGACAAGAATAAAAGATAGGCCCTTCGCAGAGGGAAGAAGAGGTTGTCATGTGCTTTTATGGTTGGATGCACAAAATCTTAATGCAAAATAACATCACTTTATATTGCCACTTGTGATATGGACCTTTATTATGCAGTCTGTCGCTTTTATTTCTTCCACATCACAAGATCGTATAAAGCTTATTTTCTCCACACTAATAAATCATACATATTTAGAGAGCGATTTTTATTGCTTGCAACGATGACAACTTACTTGAAGGATCTTACTCAATCCATAGGTTGATATGATGGACTCTTATGGCAAAACTGGGTTTAAGGATATTTGGAAGCACAAGTAGTATCTCTACTCGGTGCAAAGAATTTGGCTAGCAAGAGAGGGAAAGGCAAGCTCAACATGTTGGATGATCCATGAAAATATAATTTATTTCGGATGTAAGAAAACATAACCCATTACATTGTCTTCCTTGTCCAACGTCAACTCTTTAGCATGTCATATTTTAATGAGTGCTCACAATCATAAAATATGTCCAAGATAGTATATTTATATGTGAAAACCTCTCTTTCTTCATTACTTCCTATAAATTGCAACGATGACCAAAACTATGTTTGTCAACTCTCAACAACTTTTATTCATCACACTCTTTATATGTAAAGTCATTACTCTCCATAAGATCCATATGATCTCTTTAATTCATTTTACTCTTTCTCTTTTATTTTATTCCCTCAAGATCATAGCAGGATAATCAAGCCCTTGACTCAACACAAATCTTTATTATATAGCTCACGGACTCGATTGCATAGAAGGATCGTAAAGAAAAACTCAAAACTTGATCATACTAAAACTTTATTCTACTAGATCAAGATATTACCAAAAGGATCGAACTAAGAAAAACGGTAAAGATAAAAGTGTGATGGTGATACGATACCGGGGCACTCCCCCAAGCTTGGCAGTTGCTAAGGGGAGTGCCCATACCCAAGTGTTTATGTCTCCTTCGGGGGTGGAGGAGATGGTAATGATGCTGACAATTGTGCCCTCAGCTTTTTCATGTTGTAATTGAGAAGAGCGATCTCCTCCTTTAAATCATCGACCTCCGATTCTAGCTTCAAGATCTTGTCACATAAATCTCCTTTGCTTTTCTGCCGAAAACGAGAAGGAATAGATTGGTTGTTAGACTGTTTAGCCTTCTTGGGGTGACTAGACTTCTTGAACTTCACGTGCATATCCCTGGGTTGAGGTAGAGGGACATCTGTCGGTCTCAAAACCGATGGATCTCAGGTAGGGGTCCCGAACTGTGCATCTAAGGTCGATGGTAACAAGGGACACGATGTTTACCCAGGTTCGGGCCCTCTCTATGGAGGTAATACCCTACATCCTGCTTGATTGATCTTGATGAATATGAGTATTACAAGAGTTGATCTACCACGAGATCGTAATGGCTAAACCTTAGAAGTATAGCCTGTATGACTATGATAATGAATATCTCTCCCCTCCGGACTAAGTCCTCCGGTTTATATAGACACTGGGAGGATCTAGGGTTACACAAGGTCGGTTAAAAAGAAAGGAATCTACATATTTGGTCGCCAAGCTTTCCTTCCACGCCAAGGAGAGTCCCATCCAGACACGGGTGCAGTCTTCGGTCTTCGTATCTTCACAGCCCATCAGTCCGGCCCATGGCTAACAGGCCGGACGCCCGAGGACCCCTTTGTCCAGGACTCCCTCAGTAGCCCCTGAACCTGGCTTCAATGACAAGGTATCCGACGCGTAGATCTGTCTTCGGCATTGCAAGGTGGGTTCCTCCTTCCGAACTCCAAGATAGTCTTTGGATGTATTGAATGTGTCCGGACCTGTAACACACACACCACACACAACCACATAGAGAATATAATAATCCACAAGTCCAATCTGCTGACAACTTTTTACAACATGACATTATGTCTGCCCGGTCATAATTACAAAACATTTTTCATCTACTGCTCCATGTTTCGAGACGCGGTTGCCATTGGCACGTCTTGTCGAAGTAGAGATCGTGTCCCCTCATTGCGGGATTCTCATCAATACGGGCATGGGTAACCCAACCGTGCCATTTACACAGCCCTTGGGAGTAGGCGAATTTTAAGGCGAGTGGGGAGGCGTTCAATATTCACTGCCCTTATAAGGAGATAAGAATCCCCTTTCTTCTCCCATGCCTTCTCTCTTCCTCTGCCCTTCCACTCTTGAGCTCCAGCGCCCAAGTTCTCATCTTTTTCCCACTCGAGCAAGCACTCAACCATGTCCGGATCCGGAGGTCAAGGCAAGTGGATGGCCTCCTCCGTCAGGGAAGGACATTGCCGAGCTTCGGGCGGCTGGGTACTTGGCGAAGGAAATCGCCCATCGCCTTCCAGCCAAGGGACAAATCGTCCCCACACCGAAGCCCAGCGAGAGGGTAGTATTCATCCCCCATTTCCTTCGCGGGCTAGGGTTTCCACTCCACCCTTTCGCCCGTGGGTGGATGTTCTACTACGAGATAGACTTCCATGACCTATCCCCGAACTCCTTCCTCAATGTGAAGCCGAAGGTAGTGGATGGCCAACACGCGGAGTGCGGAGGAGCCATGGTGAGCAAGCTGACCAATGTCTCCTGGCCAAAAGGCACTTTCGTGGAGACCGTCAAGGAATGGCAGAAACAATGGTTCTACATCACAGAACCCCGCGATGCCACCTGGACCGCGGTTGCCGAATTCAACTCCGGCGCTCCCATGCGACTCACCTCCTGGGTCGAGAAGAGCCCGAACTGGTGTTCGTCAGATGAGCTGACAGCGCTGCAAACGCGCATCCAAAGCATGGTGGACAAATACATCAAGCTCGTCGACGTAATCCAAGTGATGCTAGTGCACCGGATCCTCCCCTGCCAGAGCCGAAGCCGCCCTCTATGGCAGTTCAATCCAAAGAAGCACCATACCCTGGAGAGGCTCTTCGAAACAACTCACGAAGATGCCTGGAAGTTGCTCTTCAAGGGCAATGAGATACCGCCGGCCACAGATTCAGACCGCGGGCACGACATTAACCACCTCCCCAACGAGGTATGTTATATTTAACACATCCCCTACTTGCTTGTTTCAAGGATGATATCTAAGCAATTATTATCAGAACTGGATGAAGAGGGCGAAGCAGATCCGGTGTCCGGCTCCGCTGCCTGAAGAACTAGTCATCCTGCGTTTAGCGAAGATGCTGGAACCGGCGCCCTATAAGGCACTGGAGAAGAAGGCCTAGGGGAAGGCCAAGGGGGTCCGGAGTGGCCCCCGCCGCAAGGGCGCTTCGGACGCAACGTTCGAAGACAAGACCCGCTCCTCCGCCGCCGAAGACGACGACGATGAGGAGGAGGAGGAAAGTGATTCTCCCCCTGATGGGGGAGGAAGAAGGGGGCGGCCTCCACAATTCTGGAGGCGGAGGTACCCAAGAAGGCGAAAGGCCCACTCGTGGGCAGCTCCGCATGGGACGTCAAAAGCAGTCCGGAGCAACGCCCCCGCACTAAGCCTCAGGCTGCATCGTAAGTGCTAAGACTCATATATGCCCATAAACCAAGTCTCTCCTCCTCGTTGTATTGGCATGATTGGTTACGTTATTATAGTCCAACTCACGACCGCCCCCAGCGATCCTCGTCAGGAGGTTCGTTGGATTCAAAGGCGATGGCCAGCGAGTCACTGCCGGCCACTCACTCCCCCAAGGCCAAGGACGACGCGGAGGTGTTGTCCCGAAGGACTTTCCCAGGCTAGGGAGAGGCTCAGGAGACACCCGAAGGCGATGCCTCTGTCGTCGGACACAGGGGGAGCCGATCCCCATGGAGACTGGTGGTGAGGAGGGTTGTATTTAGTTCGGCCCTCAGCCGGACTCGATTCCGGAGACCGGTACGGCTCCAGAATCCGGCACGCAACCTCCTTCGGAAGAAGGGGGTATGCCTATTCCGCTGGTGACCCCTGTCCAACCAGGGGCACCGGATAATCTGCTGGAAGCGCTACGAGGCGCTTCCATTGTGGACGAGCACCGTGTTCTTATGGGCACGGTAATTGAGAGGGTTCAGTCCGCCAAGAGCAGACTAATCGAAGCCTGCAGCAGCCTGCTGACAGGTTTCGAGGTAAGCGACGCAAAAAGAGAAAATCCCAATATAGACAGTAGCCCCCGAGACATTGTCCGGTGTTCGGAAAGAAAAGTCGGATAGAGGATCAATTCTTTATTACAGGAAACTAACTAAATTGTCTGAAATGAATACGTAGGCATCGCTGTTGGCTGCCGCTTCACATACTGCTGAGGTCTCCGAACTGAAGCGGAGACTGGAGCAGGCCGAGGAGGAGCTCGACCAGGTGAGGAGGTAGCTCCAAGAAAAACAAGGTATGTGATAACCCGTTATGTATTCGAAAAAGGTAAAATGATATGCATTTGACCGAAGTGTCATGATATGTACAGAGGCGACGACCGAGGTCGAGGCCCTGAGAAAGGCCCTGGTCGAAGCCGATGTGAAGGCTGTCAAGGAGCAGGCCGCCTGTAAGAAGCTCAAGGCCCGGGTCAACGAAGTCCAACAGGAGCTCGAGGATGCGGTGAGGAAGTGCAAGACCTTGGAGCACAATGCGTCAGCTCAAGAGGCCGAACTCGCCAAGGCTCGTAAGAGTGCGGGACGGCTCAGAGTGAAGCCCAAGGTGCCCTCCAGGAGATCCAGGAGGCCAGGAAGATCGCGGCAGGTAAGGCATTCAATATGCAAAGCAAGAATGTGAAGAGGAACTATTTTTACTGACCCAGATTCGGAGTTCTCCAGGGGCTTTTGTTGATCTGCCATGCAGTGTGACCGATGCCGCGGAGTTCCTCCGAATGGAAGAAGGGAGCTTCACGGAGAAGCTGTTCTGGTCGCAATATCTTGCGCCAGAACATCCGGTGCCCTTCAGCGATCAGCTAAAACAGCTGGTCGAGCTGCACAGGGTGGCCGAACTAGCCATGAATGATTTAATAATCCGGCTGTGGCCAGCTGAAGCTATACCGAGCAGTTACTTCGGCCTTGTGAAGAGGCTGGTGGATGCCTGTCCTCGGTTGGACGTCATCAAGCGGTCTGTCTGCATCAAAGGCGCGCGTCTGGCCTTCTCCTATGTAAAAGTCTGGTGGGCGAAGATGGACGCCATCAAGTTGGCGACCGAGAGGCCGCATGAGGGCAAGGAGCACCGCACACCCGAGTGATACTTTGGGATGTCTTGGAGGGGTCCCGCATTCTTGTGGATCAGTGTGCGAAAGACACGATCTTTGAATAAATGTATTCAAGTTCCTTCTACCTTGTATGATTAAACAAAGTGGGCATGTAATATAATGCTTATTATGTTTTTAAATTTTACCACCTGTGCGGCCGTGTTATATGAAATCTGAGGGTTAACCAGTCGTCAGCTTCTGCCCCCATGTAGGTAGTATGGAGGTGTTCGGGATGGAATCTAAACAATCTTGATCCAATTATATGATCCTTGATGGAGTTGTTTAGCGCAACGAACCAGGCAACCAGACTATGTGACTTTAACGCCCTCACTTAGCCATAGGAGTTTGACAATAAAAACATGGGCACAACCCCTGGTATTCGAACTAGGGTGTTATAAGTGTCTGATCGGGAAGTACCGATCCTTCGCGTAATGCGAAAGAAATCTCCAACGATTTGCAACCTCCAAACAGCTGACCAGCTCTCACCGCATCATGACAGTCAGTTTTCGGCTTTCTCTATGAGGTGCTCCTTTGGATAAAGCAAGGCACAATCGCAGTAGTTCTCCCTTTACTACCTTAGCCGATATAGCGGAACGTAAGGTAGCAAGGACAGGAGCCGGGCAACCCAACTATTGACCAAAGACATGATTCGGAGCCAATGCATATAATGCTAAATTCGGGGTGCCGAACTATACTTATAAAAAGTGTTAGGAGTTTTGTTGCCGTAGTGTGGGGTGCTATGAGCAAACATCAAACGTACCAAAGTGTACGAGTGCTACCTGATAAAGATACCAGAAAAGAAAAGACAAAATAGGAAGAAAAATAAGAACACATGATAAGCTAGGGTCATAAAATTTGAGCCACAAACTGTTCTTATTATAATTTCATTGGTGCGTCAAAGCGCGTTTATACAAGTAATGCAATAAGCAGGAGGCTAGCTACTATGCCTTAACCAAGGGAGAGCTGCACATGGGTCCTGAAAAACAGGTAGAGTGATCGTTAACGAAACCACCTAGAGAAGTCCCCCATATGCCTGTGCTTCTTGCCGCCTTGGTGTGTTTGTCCTTCAAGAGTACCGATGATCAGACCATCAGATGGGGCCTGTGGTATTGAAACCTGAAATGGAAATGAATAAAAGTGAAAGTATGTGTGTATCCGGTGTCGGTTGAGCCGTATTGTGGATCACAAGCTACCTATGCCTCCGTCGATGCCCATGGAATTTTGAGTGTGTAGTTATGTACGCGTGGTATGAATGCCACCACTTGATCGGGACTGAGACGGAGGCCGGATTGCTAGTCGAGCTCCGGACGAGCCGAGTTGTCCTGCTGTAGGGTAGTTCGGATCCTCTTGACGGTGTATGTGGGCTCGGCAACCGAATAAAGGTTCTGCTTGAGAAGGCTGCTCTGTACTTCTGCTGCTAAGGCAGCTGTGTGCTCTTCTGTACGGAGGGAGCGTTCCGTATTTCCATTGACTGTTATGACGCCACGTGGACCGGGTATCTTGAGCTTGAGATAAGCATAGTGTGGCACTGCGTTGAATCGGGCGAATGCGGTCCATCCGAGCAGTGTGTGATAGCCGCTGCGAAACGGGACTATGTCGAAGATTAACTCATCACTTCGAAAATTGTCCGGAGATCCGAAGACAACCTCAAGCGTGATTGAGCCCGTACAGCAGGCCTCTACACCTGGTATGACTCCTTTGAAGGTAGTCTTTGTGGGTTTGATCCATGATGGAAGAATGCCCATTTTGTGCACTGTATCCTGATAGAGCAAGTTGAGGCTGCTGCTGCCGTCCATCGGGACTCGTGTCAGGTGGAACCCATCAATTATTGGGTCCAGGACTAGTGCAGCTGAACCGCCGTGACGGATATTGGTCAGATGATGCCGGTGATCAAAAGTGATCGGGCATGACGACCATGGATTAAATTTTGGGGCGACTGGCTCTATCGCGTAGACGTCCCTGAGTGCGCGCTTGCGCTCCCTCTTGGGGATGTGTGTAGCATATATCATGTTCACTGTTTTGACCTGAGGGGGAAACTTCTTCTGTCCCCCTGTGTTTAGCTGCAGGGGCTCCTCGTCATCGTCCTCGCTCTGTGATCCCTTTTCCTTGTTTTCGGCATTTAGCTTGCCGGCTTGCTTAAAAACCCAACAATCTATGTTGGTATGGTTGACTGGTTTGTCTGGGGTGCCATGGATTTGGAATGGACAGTCGAGTATGCGGTCCAGGCTGGATGGTCCCTGGTTGTTTCTCTTGTATGGTTTCTTCCGCTGGCTGGACTTGGAGCCACTGAATCCGGCGTTGACTGTAGTGTCATCGGTATTATTACCATTGCTTCGGCGTTTGTGTCTGTTATGTCAGAGCTTGTCGTTGCTGTTTTTGTCCTCAGAGGGGCCTGCGTCGCTGGCCGTATTTTTACTACGAGCCAGCCAGCTATCCTCACCCACACAAAAGTGGATCATAAGTGCCGTGAGGGATGCCATGGATTTCGGCTTTTCTTGGCCGAGGTGGCGGGCGAGCCATTTATCGCGGATGCTATGTTTAAAGGCCGCTAGAGCTTCGGCATCCGGACGTTCGACGATCTGGTTCTTCTTGGTTAGGAACCTAGCCCAAAATTTCCTGGCTGACTCTCCAGGTTGTTGGACTATGTGGCTTAAGTCATCGGCGTCTGGTGGAGAGACATATGTACCTTGGAAGTTGTCAATCAAGGCTTCTTCCAAGTCCTCCCAGCTGCCGATAGAATTTTCAGGCAGGCTGTTTAACCAGTGCCGAGCTGGCCCTTTGAGCTTTAGTGGGAGGTATTTGATAGCGTGGTGGTCATCTCCACGGGCCATGTGGATATGGAGAATAAAATCCTCGATCCATACCGCGGGGTCGGTTGTTCCGTCGTATGTTTCAATGTTAACGGGTTTGAACCCTTCGGGGAATTCATGATCCATTACTTCATCGGTGAAGCAAAGAGGGTGTGTAGCGCCTCTATATCGGGCCGCGTTGCGACGTAGCTCCGATGGAGTCCGTCTGCGGTTGTCGGCTCGGGTGTGACTAGGTTTGTCACGTCCGAATAGGTAGCCATCATCACGTGTCGAGGAACATCCTCGCGATCCGTAAATCGATCGGGTATATCCTGCTCTACTATCCAGGGTCTACCGGAGGTCATGTGTATGACCCCAAACTGTTTTGTCTCTGTTTTTTCATGGCGGCGGGGTGGGCTGCTGTTCGGCTTGAGTTGCCGCTCTATCCCGACCATGAGGTGGTCGGTCCGCTGCACTGTCTCGACCGTGTCGTGTTCGGTCGGCCGCATTACACGAGGGAAGTATGGGCTCCGGCGCCTCTTCGTCGAACTGAGGTAGCAATCTTCGTTTTGGGTAACTCTTGGCTGGGCGTCTGAGGCCGTATTCTTCGACTGCTAGAACGTTAGTTCCACCTATCGACGAGCAGATCTTGGTCAGCTTGAAGCTGTCGTTGCTTCTTTTCTAGGCTCCTTGCGGTGGCTATTAGCTGGCGCTTGAAGCGCTCCTGCTCGAGAGGTTCCTCAGGCATGATGAAATCTTCATTGTCGAGGCTTTCCTCATCCTCAGAGAGCGGATGATAACTACCGTCCTCCGAGTCATTGGGCCTGGCCTATTCGTCGGGGCTGGCTTGCCTGTTTTCTTGCTCCTCCTGTTCGGATGTTACCTCAGCAAGGTTTTCATTGTTTTCGGCATCGTCCAGAGTATTGTCTTCTCCGGTGCCGGTATTCATGTCCTTTGAACGACGTGACTTAGAGCGGCACCAAGGACGCCGACGTTTTTGCTGTGTCTCAGGAGGTTTATTCCCAACTGGATTTTCTTTGTCATCGCCGCTATTCTCCTTTGGTGCTTCCACCATGTACACATCGTACGAGGAAGTGGCCGTTCAATGTCCGGTGAACGGCGGGTCTTGGGCCTCTTCTTCTCCGGCATCGTCATCCATACCGTCGATGTCATCAGAGCCATAATCGAGCATGTCAGTTAAGTCTTTGACAGTGGCTATAAAGTGGGTGGCAGGTGGGGAGCGAAATTCCCTGTCATCATCTTGTAGTTCGAACCGGATATAGTTTGGCTGTGAGTCCCCCGCCAAGGACAGGTTCTTTAATGAGCTTAGCACATCGCCCAAGGGCGAGTGCTGGAACATGTCTGCGGCGCTGAACTCGAAGATCGGCATCCGTGGACTCACATGGTTCGGAACTTACACCTAGAGATGAGTCCGGGGTTCTGGTGGCACAAATATTGTGTGAGGTTAAGTCCATGTGCGGCTCCAACGCCAGGGAATTTGTGGCCTCCGTGGTGGGGTTGAACCTCCAGTCCTTAGATGGTGCCGTATGCTCCAGGTATAAGGCCAGAGCAGTTATAGGAGCTATCTCCTGAATGTGGTCCGATGACAGATTTAGGTCATGTCAATCGAGGTGACCAGGGGCGATCGCTGCGGTCTCGAATCCATCGAAGATCAAATCTCCACGGATTTCTGTGACGTAGTTCAAGCTCCCAAATCTGACATGATGGCCAGGGGCATAGCTATCGATCTGCTCTAGATGGCCAAATGAGTTGGCCCGTAGTGCGAAGCCGCCGAACATGAAAATCTGTCTGGGGAGGAAGGTTTCTCCTTGGACATCGTCATTGTCGATGATTGAAGGGGCCATCAAACCTTTTGGGGATGGCACAGTGGAACTCTCAATGAAAGCACCAATGTCGGTGTCGAAACCGGCGGATCTCGGGTAAGGGGTCCCAAACTATGCGCCTAAGGTCGATGGTAACAGGAGACAGGGGACATGATGTTTACCCAGGTTCGGGCCCTCTCTATGGAGGTAATACCCTACGTCCTGCTTGATTGATCTTGATGAATATGAGTATTAGAAAAGTTGATCTACCACGAGATCGTAATGGCTAAACCCTAGAAGTCTAGCCTGTATGACTATGATAATGAATACCTCTCCCCTCCGGACTAAGTCCTCCAGTTTATATAGAAACCAGGAGGATCTAGGGTAACACAAGGTCGGTTACAAAGAAAGGAATCTACATATTTGGTCACCAAGCTTGCCTTCCACGCCAAGGAGAGTCCCATCCGGACACCGGTGCAGTTTTCGGTCTTCGTATCTTCACAGCCCATCAGTCCGGCCCATGGCTAACAGCCCAGACGCCCGAGGACCCCTTAGTCCAGGACTCCCTCAACATCCTCCTCCTCCGAACTTGAATCATTGATCATCCTCAAGTGACATCCTCCTCATCATCCGTAGTTCGACCTAGGTCCCCATAGGTCTTTGGGTCAGCAATGAGATGTGTGACATAGCTCTCTCCGTTGGAGTCTTGAGAAGACGTCTTGATCTAAATCTCCAGCAGGACAGCTCGAAACAAAAATAGAGCATCTTCGCATGGTACGGTGGCCAAAACCCTCGGGAGATTATATAATGAATTTTTACTAACCAAAAGAAGTATCATGCAAGAAAACGGAGTCCGGATAGCACACGAGGTGCCCACGAGGCAGGGGGCACGCCCAGGGGGTAGGGCACGCCCTCCACCCTCGTGGATGCCTCGTGTCCTTCCCGGACTACTTATTTTCCTATTTTCCTAAATATTCCAAAACAGAGAAAAATTGCCATTAAAACTGTTTTGGAGTCGGTTTACTTACCGTACCTCATACCTCTTCCTTTTTGGAGTCTGAAACATTCTGGAAGGTGTCCCTTATGTATTCCTCCGGGGTTACAGTTTCAATAACATTAGTTTCAACATTTATGGGATTACATAAGATATAATGTTTGATTCTTTAACCGTTCACCACCCTCGGATTTGTGCGTTCGAAGTTGTTGATTTTTATGGCACCGGAACGATAGACCTCCTCAATGACGTAAGGACCTTCCCATTTAGAAAGGAGTTTGCCTGCAAAAAATCTTAAACAAGAGTTGTATAACAGTACATAATCACCAACATTAAACTCGCGTTTTTGTATCCTTTTGTCATGCCATCTTTTAACTTGTTCTTTAAACAGTTTGGCATTCTCATAAGCCTGGGTTCTCCATTCATCAAGTGAGCTAATGTCAAAAAGCCTCTTCTCACCGGCAAGTTTGAAATCATAATTGAGCTCTTTAATGGCCCAATATGCCTTATGTTCTACTTCAAGAGGCAAGTGGCATGCTTTTCCATAAACCATCTTATACGGAGACATACCCATAGGATTTTTATATGCAGTTCTATCAGCCCATAATGCATCATCAAGTTTCTTGGACCAATTCTTTCTAGATCTATTAATAGTCTTCTACAAAATTAATTTAATCTCTCTATTACTCAGTTCTACTTGACCACTGGATTGTGGATGATATGGAGATGCAATTCTATGATTAACATCATACTTAGCAAGCATTTTACGAAAAGCTCCATGAATAAAATGTGAACCACCATCAGTCGTTAAGTATCTAGGGACTCCAAACCACGGAAAAATAACTTCTTTAAGCATCTTAATAGAGGTGTTATGATCAGCACTACTAGTTGGAATAGCTTCTACCCACATAGTAACGTAATCAACAGCAACTAAAATATGTGTATACCCATTAGAGGAAGGAAACGGTCCCATATAATCAAAGCCCCAAACATCAAATGGTTCAATAACAAGTGAATAATTCATAGGCATTTCTTGACGTCTACTAATATTACCAATTCTTTGACATTCATCACAAGACAAGACAAACTTACGGGCATCCTTGAAGAGAGTAGGCCAATAAAAACCGGATTGCAATACCTTATGTGCAGTTCTGTCTCCAACATGGTGTCCTCCATAAGCCTCGGAATGACACTTGCGTAGGATCTGTTCATGTTCATGCTCAGGTACACAACGTCTAATAATACCATCTACTCCTTCTTTATAAAGGTGTGGGTCATCCCAGAAGTAATGTCTTAAATCATAGAAGAACTTTTTCTTTTGTTGGTATGTGAAACTAGGAGGTATAAATTTAGCAACAATGCATTTAGCATAATCAGCATACCATGGGGCAGTACGAGAAGCATTTATGACAACTAATTGTTCATCAGGAAAGCTCTCATCAATACGTAGTGGGTCATCAAGAATATTTTCTAACCTAGATAAGTTGCCTGCAACGGGGTTCTCTGCTCCCTTTCTATCAATAATATGCAAATCAAATTCTTGTAGCAAGAGAACCCATCTAATAAGTCTAGGTTTAGCATCTTTCTTTTCCATAAGATATTTAATAGCAGCATGATCGGTGTGAACAGTTACTTTAGAATCAACAATATAAGGTCTGAACTTATCACAAGCAAATACAATTGCTAAAAATTCTTTTTCAGCAGTAGCATAATTTCTCTGGGCACTGTCTAGAGTTTTACTAGCATATTGGATAACATTTAATTTCTTATCAACTCTTTTTCCTAGAATAGCACCTACAGCATAATCACTAGCATCACACATAATTTCAAAGGGTAAATTCCAATCAGGTGGCTGAACAATAGGTGCAAAAATCAAGGCTTTCTTAAGTATTTCAAATGCTTCTACACAATCATCATCAAAGACAAATGGAACATCTTTTTGTAAGAGATTAGTCATAGGCCTAGAAATTTTAGAGAAGTCCTTAATGAACCTCCTATAAAAACCGGCATGACCAAGGAAACTTCTTATACCTTTGATGTCCTTAGGACACGTCATCTTTTCAATAGCATCTACCTTAGCTTTATCAACTTCAAAACCTCTTTCAGAAATTTTATGCCCCAAGACAATACCTTCACTAACCATAAAGTGGCACTTCTCCCAATTCAAGAGAAGATTAGTTTCTTCACATCTCTACAAAAATCGATCAAGGTTGCTTAGGCAATCATTAAAAGAAGTTCCATATACGGAGAAATCATCCATGAAAACCTCAACAATCTTTTCACAAAAGTCAGAGAATATAGCAGTCATACATCTTTGAAAGGTAGCAGGTGCATTGCATAAACCAAAAGGCATACATCTATAAGCAAAGGTACCGAAAGGGCAAGTAAAAGTTGTGTTTTCCTGATCCTCTTTTGACACGGGTATTTGAGAGAAACCAGAATAACCATCTAGAAAGCAAAATTGTGTATGTTTGGATAATCTTTCTAGCATTTGATCAATAAAAGGTAAAGGGTAATGTCGGTGTGAAAACCGGCGGATCTCGGGTAGGGGGTCCCGAACTGTGCGTCTAATGCGGATGGTAACAGGAGGCAGGGGACACGATGTTTTACCCAGGTTCGAGACCTCTTGATGGAGGTAAAACCCTACGTCCTGCTTGATTTATTCTTGATGATATGAGTATTACAAGAGTTGATCTACCACGAGATCGGAGAGGCTAAAGCCTAGAAGCTAGCCTATGGTATGATTGTATGTTGTCCTACGGACTAAAACCCTCCAGTTTATATAGACACCAGAGGGGGCTAGGGTTACACAAGGTCGGTTACAAAGGAGGAGATATACATATCCGTGTTGCCTAGCTTGCCTTCCACACCAAGTAGAGTCCCATCCGGACATGAGACGAAGTCTTCAATCTTGTATCTTCATAGTCCAACAGTCCAGCCAAAGGATATGGTTCGGCCGTCCGGAGACCCCCTAATCCAGGACTCCCTCGGTAGCCCCTGAACCAGGCTTCAATGACGATGAGTCCGGCGCGCAGTATTGTCTTCGGCATTGCAAGGCGGGTTCCTCCTCCGAATACACCACGGAAGAATTCGAATACAAGGATAGTGTCCGACCCTGCAAAATAAGTTCCACATACAACCGTAGAGAGAATAATATTTCCACAAATCTAATATGCTATCACGTTTTGGCAACATGACATTATGCCATGGCCCGGTGATCATTCGAACTATTTCCTTTAACTAGCCCCGCACATAACGCGAGGTAGTTTCTTGACACGTCTTGTCAAAGCAGAGATAGTGTCCCCCTTATTACGGGATTCTCATCAATACGGGCGTGGGTAACCCAACCGCGCCATCGATTATGGCGCTTGGGGGATAAGCGAGGTTTACCAGGCTAGTGGGGCGCATAGTTTCGGCCTCCCTTATAAAGGGACAAGGTTTAAACTTTTTCTACCCATGCCTTCTTCATTCTTGTTCATCCATTCTTGTGCACTCGAGCTCCAACGCCCAAGTCCACATCCTTCCCCTAAACCTCCTCCAATCATGTCCGGAGCGGGAGGCAAATGGATGGCTTCCTACGTTACGGAGGGACACATCAAGAAGCTGCGCAGAGCCGGATACTTAGCCGCGAATATCATGCATCGGCTGCCCGCTACGGGGCAGATCGTTCCTACCCCTGAACCTCATGAGAGGGTAGTTTTCCTCCACCACTTCCTCCGCGGACTGGGGTTTCCCCTGCATCCATTCGTCCGTGGTCTCATGTTCTACTACGGGCTGGACTTTCATGTTCTTACCACTTCTTTCATCTTAGGATTTAATCGTCGTTGGTGATCAACAACCGGTTTCACGTCTTTCTCCAATTTTATTTTGTGCTGGCATAGAGTGGGACTAATGCCCTTAAGATCATCAAGAGTGTAACCAATAGCAGCACGGTGCTTCTTCAGAGTTTTCAATAATTTCTTCTCGTCATGCTCTGAAATGTTAGCACTAATAATAATAGAATATATCTTTTTCTCATCAAGATAAGCATATTTAAGAGTATCAGGTAAAGGTTTAAGCTCAAACATGGGATCACCCTTGGGTGGAGGGGGATCCCCTAGGATTTCAACAGGCAAGTTGTGTTTCAAAATAGGTCCATGTTTAAAGAATACTTCATCTATTTCCCTTCTTTCATTCATAAACATATCATTTTAATGGTCTAGCAAATATTGTTCTAAAGGATCATTAGGAGGCACGGCAGTAGAAGCAAGACAAATAATTTCATCTTTACTAGGCAATTCTTTATCATGGGGTTGTCTATGAAATTTAGCAAAATTAAACTCATGAGACATATCCCCCAAACCAATAGTAACACCATCCTTTCTACAGTCTATCTTAGCATTAACAGTATTCAAGAAGGGTCTACCAAATATAATGGGACAAAAGTTATCTTGTGGGGAACCCAGAATAAGAAAATCAGCAGGATATTTAACTTTCCCACACAATACTTCAACACCTCTAACTATCCCAACTGGTGAAATAGTGTCTCTATTGGCAAGCTTGATTGTAACATCAATTTCCTCTATCTCAGCAGGTGCAATATCATGCATAATTTCTTTGTATAAGGAATGAGGTATTGCACTTGCACTAGCACCCATGTCACATAAGCCATGATAGCAATGATCTCCTATTTTAACATAAATAATAGGCATGCCTACAACAGGTCTATGTTTATTTTTAGTGTCAAGTCTAGCCATTCTAGCAGCTTCATCACAGAAGTAAATAACATGCCTATCAATATTATCGGCCAAGAGATCTTTAACCATAGCAACACAAGGTTCAACTTTAATTTGCTCAGAGGGTGTAGGTGTTCTAGTATTACTCTTACGAACCACAGTTGAAGCTTTAGCATGATCCTTTATTCTAACAGGGAAAGGTGGGTTCTCAATATAAGCAGTAGGAACAACAGAATCATTATAAGTGATAGTCTTTTCTTCAACTTTAATAGGTGCAACTACTTTTACTTCAATGGGAGGATTATATTTAAACCACTTATCCTTAGGGAGATCAACATGAGTAGCAAAGGATTCACAGAAAGAAGCTACTATCTCAGAGTCAAGTCCATATTTAGTGCTAAATTCACGAAAAGCATCGGTATCCATAAAAGAATTAACATAATCAAACTTAGTGTAACACCCCGGATGTAACTTGCCATATTTGTAACTCTGACTCTTGCCATTTTCGGCTTTAAGTTATGAGATTCCCTTCATGGTTGGGTTTTGTCTTCGTTTTGCATTTTGTTCATGTCATGCATTTCATATCATGTTCATCTTGTTGCATCATGGCCTCATCATGTGCATATTCATCTTGTAGCATGTGGCATTGTGGCATGTTCCTTGGGATCCAAGTTTCATCATCCCCCCCTCATCACCACCTCTCCTTCTCTTTTCCTTCACTTTTGCAAGTGCACCTCTACCCTCCTCCATTAATGCTCATCTTTTTCCCAAAATTCTAGCACCATGCCTTGAACACCCTGCCAAATTTCACCTCATTTAAAATTGTTTTGGTTGGGTTTGAAAATGCATCAAGTTTGAATTTTAATTCAAACTTGGAATATTTTTCTACCTTTAAAAATTACCAAATAAATTTTATTAAATGCTACACTAATTCAGGAGTCTGAGGATATTGTTATATTTTCCAAACTCCTACCCCCCTATGATTTTCCTTTTGTTTCTCTGTCTGAAGAAAATGAAAAAGAAAGAGTAGCAGAGCAGCCTAGCAGTAGCAGCACCCAACTGGGCCTCGGCCTCCCAGGCCTGCCCAGCTAGTCCCCGCGCCAGCTAGCCTAGCGCGCCAGCTAGCCCGCTCGCTCGCCCTCTCTCTGCTTTTTCTCACCCGCGCGCGCCCGCACCCCCGCTAGCCCCTCTCCACGTGGCCGTCCTGGGCCCACTCGTCAGCGCCTGCCATGTTCCCCGCACCCACCTTTTCCCTCTCCTCTCGCCATCGCCATGGGGACCGCGAGCCCGAGAGCGCGTGAGATCGCGCCGCTCACCCTAGACCCTCTTAAGCCCCCACTCCTTGTCCCGTGCCTCTCCTAGGGTTTCCCTCGTCCGCCTCCGCCGTCGCCGGGTAGGTTTAGCCACCAGTTCGATCACGCCATCACCATCCCGAACGCATCCGGGAGCGCGTCCATATCGCCGGCGTACTCTCCGTTGACCTCTACCCCGCCTAGTGTGTCCCTCTTCTTCCCCCTCGTCGACTACGTCCCCGTCGTTGACTACGTGGAGCCGGAGCCCCTGCAGCGACCTCTTCTTCCTCGTCTTTGACTCCGGCTGCCGAACCTGGTCGATCGTCGCCGTCTATGTCTCCGTCCACCTCCTGGCAGCCGAGTGCACCCACGTGCTCGTGGTGATCTTGCGCTCCTCCCCATCCCCCCTCGTTTTATGCGCTCCATCGCTGTTAGCTGCTCGCGCCCGATCATGCCGCCGCCGGACCTCGCGCTAACGAGTGCTCCGAGCACCCTTCGCCCTTTTTGCCATGTCTAGGAGATTCTTAGCGCCGCACGCGTCCGAGCCGAGCTCTTTGCCGCCCGTTTAGCCCCTCGCCTTGACGCGTTCATCCTCGCCGTTGCCGCCTCGGTAGATCGCCGCCGGCGTCGCTTCCCTCGACATCCGGTGCACCTAGCAGCACCCGCAGGTGCGGGATCCTCCCACGATCTTTTTGCGCCCTTCCGCCGCTCCGCTAGGCCACTGGAGCAACTTCGGCGAGGCCTCCGCCGTGCTCGGTCGCCGCCGACCGCCCTCCTCTGTTTTCCCCTGCTCCCCCGCGCTTGCGTTACCGCCTTGTGGGCCCCAACCCGGACCCACTGGTCAGCGAGACAGAGGCCAGTTCCCACCTGTCAGCCTCACGCCCACACGCGCACCCACGGGCCCACATGTCATCCTCATGCCCCTGTTTTTAACCCAACCGGGCATTTGTCCATTTTGGGCCTTTCCGATTCTGGCCTTTCCTTATCTGGTAAGTCCAGATCAGGACATTTCCGTTTAGGGTTTATTCAATTTCTGTCTTTTTCCATTTTAGGCAGTTTTGACTTATAGCTTTTGTGGGATATTTTCTACAACAACCCCAACATATAATATATGTTTTTGTGATAGAAAAATCCCACCAATCCAATGGTGGCATTAGTTTCTGCATTTGAGCAAGTTCATGAACATGTCATTTTACATCATGACGATGTTTTGTCATTTTTGTGTGATTTATTTCAATCATGCTATATAGGTGTTTGTCACATGGTTAGCTTCATTTTCATGCCTACTACATGCTAGTATTTATTCCATCTAATTTTGTGCACTATGATGAGTGAAACAAGCATGCCAAGTTGTTATCATAATCTGTTTTGTCATGTCCTGTAATTCCACTAAGTCGGAAACTGTTATTAAAACTTGCTATGTTTACATGGGTGCCATCATATCTTCTGTGCCTTTTTGGCTCATGATCAGTAAGGGAATTTTGTTCTATTCATTTAGTAGAATCATTCCATGCCTTTGTTTGCTATGATATGTTCCTATAGCATGTTGTTTTCTTGCTCTAAACATTGCTTCCTGATGTTGTTTTTGACATATTAGTATTTTCCGTAAGTATGTGGAGTTGATATTTTTGCACTTTTGCCATGCTTGTTTAAACCTGTTCTAGTGTGATTTAGCCGTAGCTCAGTGTTCATGTTTTGTCAAGCATCTCTTGTACATCACTGCCATATGCTTTGTTGTTATGTTGGAGTGCAATAGATTAGTTTCTTGTTGCATTCTAGATGGCATCGTGCTGTTAATCGTAGAATTGTGTCATCCTTGTTTTGCTTGCCATTTGCAAACCGTGCCTCCATTTTTGGTGATCTTTATATCGATTTTAGCCGAAATCAACTCATCTTTCCAGCGGCACACTTGGTTTGCCAAGTTGATGCCTTGATCATTCTTTCCCTTCCGGAGCACGCATATGCATTGCATATCACATCTCGCATGTCATGCCATGTATTGCATCATGTTGTTTGTGCATTGCACCGTGATTGATTGTTGGTCCTTTGCTTGTGTTCTTGCTTTGGGTAGAGCCGGGAGACGAGTACGTGACCAAGGAACCTGTTGAGTACGCTATCGAGGATCAAGCTTTTGTCAACTCTGAGAACTTTGCAGGCAAGATGACCATGCCCTCGAAATCACTTATATCTTTGCTTGCTAGTTGTTTGCTCTATTGCTATGTCGCGCTACCTACCACTTGCTATATCATGCCTCCCATATTGCCATGTAAAGCCTCTAACCCACCTTTCCTAGCAAACCGGTGTTTGGCTATGTTACCGCTTTTGCTCAGCCCCTCTTATAGTGTTGCTAGTTGCAGGTGAAGATGAAGTTTGTTCCTTGTTGGAACATGGATATTGTTGGGATATCATTATTATATCTTATTTACTTTAATGCATCTATATACTTGGTAAAGGGTGGAAGGCTCGGCCTTATGCCTGGTGTTTTGTTCCACTCTTGCCGCCCTAGTTTCCATCATACCAGTGTTATGTTCCTTGATTTTGCGTTCCTTACGCGGTTGGGTGTTATGGAAACCCCTTGACAGTTCGCCTTGAATAAAACTCCTCCAACAAGGCCCAACCTTGGTTTTACCATTTGCCTACCTACCACCATATACCTTTCCCTTGGGTTCTGCAGACTCAAGGGTCATCTTTATTTTAACCTCCCCCCCGGGGGCCAGTGCTCCTCTAATTGTTGGTCTGAACCGAGCTGCCTGCAGGGACACCTCAGGGAAACTTGAGGGTTGGTTTTACTCATAGCTAGTCTAATCTGGTGTTGCCCTAAGAACGAGATACGTGCGACTCCTATCGGGATTTGTTGGCACATCGAGCGGCTTTGCTGGTCTTGTTTTACCATTGTCGAAATGTCTTGTAACCGGGATTCCGAGACTGCTCGGGTCTTCTCGGGAGAAGGAATATCCTTCATTGACCATGAGAGCTTGTGATGGGCTAACTTGGGACACCCCTGCGGGGTATAAACTTTTGAGAGCCGCGCCCGCGGTTATGTGGTAGATGGGAATTTGTTAATATCCAGTTGTAGAGAACTTGACACTTAACTTAACTTAAATGAATCAACCGCGTGTGTAGCCGTGATGGTCTCTTTTCGGCGGAGTCTGGGAAGAGAACACGTTCTCGTGGTATGCTTGAATGTAAGTAGTTTCAGGATTACTTCTTGGTCACTTATAGTTTCTCGACCATGCGTTGTTTCTCTTCTCGCTCTTATTTGCGTATGTTAGCCACCATATATGCTTAGTGCTTGCTGCAGCTCCACCTCACTACCTTCTCCTACCTATAATCTTAAATAGTCTTGATCTCGCGGGTGTGAGATTGATGAGTCCTCGTGACTCACAGTTACTTCCAAACGGATGCAGGTGCCGATGATGCCAGTGCAGGGGATGCTACCGAACTCAAGTGGGAGTTTGACAAGGATTCACGCCATTACTATGTTTCTTTTCCAGATGATCAGTAGTGGAGCCCAGTTGGGACGATCGGGGATCTAGCATATGCAGTTGTCTTTCTTTATTTTGGTTCCGTAGTCGGACATCTGATTATATTTTTGATGATGTATGGACTATTCATGTATTGTGTGAAGTGGCGATTGTAAGCCGACTCTTTATCCCTTTCTTATTCAGTACATGGGATGTCTAAAGATTACCCCTCTTGCGACAAGCCTACCATGCGGCTATGCCTCTAAGTCGTGCCTCGACACGTGGGAGATATAGCCGCATTGTGGGTGTTACAAGTTGGTAATCAGAGCCATCCCCGACATAGGAGCCCCCTGCTTGATCGAATCGCTGACGTTGTTGAGTCTAGAACAAAATGTTTTGAGTCTTAGGATTATATATATATCAGAGAGTAGGATTCTTTTTACTCCTCAGTCCCTTCGTCGCTCTGGTGAGGCCTCCTGACATAGAAGTTTTGACTCTTCTCTCCTCAAATTTCACAAAAAAAATTAGGATCACACGGGTATCTTGGAATCGTTCTGATAGTCTTGTGAGGAGAACATTGTTCTTGGTGCCTCCTGACATTTAGGGGTTGTGGCAGTGTCCCGGGGAGTTGAGCTTCGAGGTGTTGTCGTCACAATTTTATCGTTGTAGTTCTGGAATACCTGAGTTCACCGACATCGAAAAACTCTTTTATGCAGTTTTTGGTGAGATAACCCCGACGCCACCCAGTACTGGGGAGGGAGTTCGGGAGTATTGCCATAACTCGTATAACGGATGCTTTTCGAAGGTGGAGGTACATGATTTCCGAAGGTTTCTTGGTTATGTGTTGAAGGATGGATACAACTGGATGTAGGATTTGCTAGTTTGGGTGGGATATTATGCTTCCCCTGTATCCCGAACACCTGATTGCATAACCAAAAAGTTTCGGGAGTTTTATAGGTGGGAATTCAAGTAGCTCTAGTATTTCTTCCCGGAGATATTTGGTTTCTGATAGGGTAATCGTTACCACTTATTTGTTCATATTCGTACCTTGCTGCTTTATTCTTCTACTTTATCTAAGTGGCTTCTCAACCGTATGGACGTGTGATGATTTACTTTGGAATTCATTCGTTCATCCTTGCTCGGATGGTTATTGTGAAGACTTTATGTTGCAATTTCGATCCATTGATTCAGCTTCAATATCTATCTTTCAATTTCTAACGGATGTCACCTTCTTCAGGATGGCTCCTCCAACGCGCTAGAATTCGGACTGCAATGATGGGAATCAGTTGAACCCTCCGCCACCACCTTCACCTCCGGAGGCATGGCAAGCTGTCATGGCAGCCACCAACGCCAACACTCAGATGCTTTTGCAACTCTTGCAAGAGCACAACCAAGGGCAAGGCAAGCAAGGAAATCAAGGCCAGGGCAACAATCAGCCTCAGTTTGCTACCCTCAACCAGTTCCTCGCAAATCAACCGAAGTCCTTCAGCAACTGTGTCAAGGTCACAGACACCGACGACTGGCTCATGGATAATTGCAAACATTTTGAGTGTAGCAATGTCTGGCCTCAGGACTTTGTCAAGTTTGCTTCGTTTCAACTCAAAGATCAAGCTGCTGAGTGGTATCAACAATACAGAGATTCCAGAGGAGGTCGTGTGATTACCTGGGATGATTTCCGCCGAGACTTCAAAGCTCATCACATTCCACCAAGCGTTGCTGAGAGCAAGCGTGAGGAGTTCCGCAATCTCAAGCAAGGCAGCATGTTCGTGTATCAATACAATATCTAGTTTTAGAAACTTGCTCGCTTCTCTAAACAAGACGTTCCTGATGAAAAGAGTATGATCTATCAATTCAGAGGTGGCCTTAGAGAAGATCCGCATTTAGCTCTTATGCTTCTTGAGCCGACTGAGTTTGATCAATTCTACAATATGGCACTAAAGCAAGAAGCTACTCAGCTCAAGTGTGAGGCATCTAAGAAGAGAGTCAGGGACGCAGTTCAGCCTTCTTCCTCACAAGTGACAGCTAAGCAACAGAAGTTCTGGTTGCCTCCTCCTCCTTCGTTTCGTCAGCCCTATCAGCAGAAGAGCAAAGGTGGCAATTGATCTTCCCACCCACCCAACCCAGTCTATCAGAACAAAGCTCGGTCTCATACTCCAAGGTCAAGTGGTTCTTATCATCGTCCCCTCTCAGAGGTTACTTGCAACAAGTGTCAACAGAAAGGGCACTATGCAAACAAATGCTTCAACCAAAGGCGCCTTCCGCCTCCTCCTCCTGTGAGATCTTCCAGCAATGTAGTGGTCAAACATAATCCCAAGCATGCTAAGGTGAACATGATGAACGTAGCTCAGGCAGAGGATTCTTCAGAAGTGATCATGGGTAATCTTCCTGTTAATGATATTCCTGCAAAAGTCTTATTTGATACTGGTGCATCGCATTCTTTCATGTCATTCTCATTTGCATCGAAGCACAATTTTGACACTAAGTGTTTGATCTCTAGTATGATTGTTCTGAATGTCGGTATCGAGATGGGCAACTATAAATTCCTGGCTTCTCCAATTGTTCTTGGTGACTCGGATATTGATCTAATTCTCGGCATGGACTGGCTTTCTAAGTGCAACGCTCTGCTTGATTGTGCTGCCAGAGAAATTCAATTGACACACTCTTCTGAGGAAGTGATCATCTATGCCGCTCGGGACGAAACCATTCGACTGTTTTCTCTCAATGAGAAGGGCTAGTTGAATGTCATCTCTCAGATTCCAGTCATTTGTGAATATCAAGATGTCTTTCCAAAAAAGCTTTCGGGAATGCCTCCTCACCGGCCAGTTGAATTCATTATCGATCTTGAGCCTGGCACAAAACCTGTTTGCAAGAGTCCTTACAAGCTTGGACTAAAGGAGTTGAAGGAATTGAAGAAATAGCTCGATGAACAAGAGCGTCCGGGTCTGATCAGACCGAGTTCATCTCCATGGGGTTGTGGTGTTCTTTTTGTCCAGAAGAAGGATGGCACGGACCGACTTTGTGTCAACTACCGCCCATTGAACAAGAAGACAATAAAGAACAAGTATCCACTTCCCAACATCAATGAGCTTTTCGAGAAACTTAAAGGTGCCCAAGTATTCAAGATTGACCCCCATATGGGTTATCATCAGATTCGCATTCGTGAGCAAGATATCCCCAAGACAGCATTCAGAATAAGCTATGGTTCTTATGAATATACTGTCATGTCTTTCGGCCTTGTTAATGCTCCTCCGACGTTCTCTCGCATGATGAACTTCATCTTCAGCCCTTACACAAATGATTTCGTCCTAGTGTATCTCGATGATATCTTGATCTTTTCCAAGAATAAGGAGGATCATGCCAAGAATTTGAGATTGGTGCTCGACAAACTCAGAGAGCATAAATTCTATGTGAAGTTTTCGGAGTGTGAGTTTTGGCTTGATGAGGTTCTCTACCTTGGTCATATCATCTCCGCCAAGGGCATCGTTGTTAATCTCGAGAAGGTGTCTGCAATTGTGAATTGGGAACCTCCTCAAAATGTCAAGCAGCTCCGCAGTTTTCTTGGGCTTGCAAGCTATTGTCGAAGATTCATTGAGAATTTCTCTAAGATGCTAAGCCTATTTCCAACCTCCTCCAGAAGCATGCCAAGTATGTATGGACGCCTGAATGTGACGTTGCTTTCAACACCCTCAAAGAGAAGCTGGTCATAGCTCCTGTCTTGACTCCTCCTGATGAATCCAAGCCATTTGAAGTTTTCTGTGATGCCTCCTTACAAGGTCTCGGTGCTGTGTTAATGCAAGAGAAGAAAGTTGTGGCTTATACCTCTCTCCAGTTGAAGCCCAAAGAAAGGAACTACCCCACTCACGACCTTGAGTTGGCGGCAGTTGTCCATGCATTATTAATGTGGAGACATCTCTTGTTGGGAAGGAAAGTGGACATCTTCACACATCATAAGAGCCTCAAGTACATCTTCACTCAACCCAGACTCAACCTCAGGAAGACTCGTTGGGTCGAAATGATTCAAGAATACAATCCGAGTATCGAATATACTCTAGGCAAGGCCAATGTCATTGTAGATGCTTTGAGCAGGAAGGCTTACTGCAACAGCTTAATTCTTAAGCCCTTCCAACCGGACCTTTGTGAAGCTTTCCGCAAACTGAATCTCCAAGTTGTTCCTCAAGGCTTTCTTACCAACCTCCAAGTCTCTCCTACTTTGGAATATCAAATTTGTGAGGCACAACTCCTGGATTCCATCGTGAAGAAGGTGAAAAATGGGATTGCCAAGAGCCAACCCAAATACAAGTGCTATCACGATGATGACAAAGACACTCTATTCTTCGAGGATCGGATTGTGGTCCGTAAAGGTGATCTAAGGAAAGTCATTATGAACGAGGCACACAATTCCCTTCTATCCATTCATCCTGGAAGTACGAAGATGTACCATGACCTGTGACACCCCAAAATTTTACCCTTGTTTTATTGATTAAAAATTTTGCCAGGAAATTTGAACTTTTATTTTCTAGATTTTCTTTTGGTTTCAGGGCCTTTCTTTACCTTATTATTATGGGGTTTTTACCTCAAGTGAAAAACTTTCCAAATGTATTATTGGACTTGTTTCTCCCCTCAAGAAAAACATTTCTATTATCAGTGGATTTATTTGCATAATTATTCCTTTCTGAGCCTTATTCCTTAAAATGATTTTTCTTAAGTTTCAGGACCCAATTTTGCACTGCAACCTTTTGATATATTTATCTAAAATTCCAACCAAAATTTGGAGATGTCATGTGATGTTTTTAAATCACTTTTATGCAAAAAATATATTTCATTCACTGGATATTTTGAGCTCTACACCAATTCTTCAAATCTGGTCCAGTGGGCAATTTTGCACTACAACCCATTTAAATATTTCTCTAAAGCTTCCACCAAAATTATGGGATATTAATAGGAATGTATTATTCAACTTTATGCAAAAACCTTTCTATGTTCTTTGAAAATTTTGAGTGAATCAACTTCTTTTTCATTCTGGTCCAGCTTGGTGATTTGTACAGCAACCATCATTTACTTGCCCTTTTAGCTATGATTCCTTTTCCTACTTATATCCCATCCTGCAAAACCCTTAAGTCCAAGAGAGTGGACTCATTGGAGGATTTTTAGAGCATGCATTAGTGCCTTTTTCTTTCTGTCTAGAATCAGTTTTCTCACAAACTTGCACTAACAAGTTTGTGCTTTTGACAAACTAACACTGCCACCCTCTCTATCACCTAAAGAGACACTGGTCTGGAGCTTTTAGGCCACCCCAGGAGTTGCCTAGATGCACTTAGCATTCTGTCGAACATCTTGAGTGCATAAGAAGATTTGGCATGATTATTAGTTTGCTTTGTGAACTTAATCCCCTGACCTAACCAACTTGTCCACTAAACTCCTAGATGGCCCTAGCCTAGACCTGCTAAACCTTAGGTGATTTGGAGCCCTCTAGCATGCCGTGGCATTCTGCCGAACACGCAGCGTGCGTGCTCTGGGCGCGCCCAGAGCGCACGTTTTGCACGCGCACGCACCGAGTCGCCATGTCCCACTGCCGACGCCCCGCGCTCGTTTTGGCCCTTCCCCTCTCCCAGTCGACGCACCCGACCCCTCCCACGTCGCAGAGCTACCCCTGGCGCCCTACAGCTCCGCTCTCAGGTCGGCCATGGCGGCGAGCGGGTGGCCACAGTGCGCCCTGCCATGGACGGCTCCGCCCAAGCCACCCCCGCATGCCAGCTGCCCTCTAGAGCAGTCCGAGCTCATCCAAAAGCTTGTCCGCAAGCGCTCGTCGCCGCCACGTCCCCCTGCTGCAACAGAATGACGGTCGCCGGCATTCTTATCCATGGCCATCGTTGGAACCGACCCCGACCGCCTATTTAAGGAGCCCCGAGCCTCTCCGAAACCTCAGGCGACCTCAAGCCACCCCACCAAGCACCCCCGTAGCAGTCAATCGACCAGGAAAGGTCTTCTTCCCCATCTTCGACCAGTACAGCCGCCGCCGCCCTCCGGTCCATTCAGTAGCAACCCGAGCCCCTCCCGTCCAACCAGTGCCACCAAGCGATTCCCCTTGACCGTGCGGAGCTGCCCGACCCCTCAAACACGATCAAAACCCACCGTAGCCCAATTCCCCAATCATGCCCGAAGCTTCCTCCGCCGCGGAGCTCGCCGCCGGTGACTCCCTCCATCCCCGCCGGCCAGTCGACCACTGGTAGGACCGCCTAGGAGTGGCGGATCCATCCCTACCGTCGGATGCCCTCAAGGGGCCGCCGTTCGCCGGCGAAGATTGCCGGAGCTCCGCCTTCGTTCGGCGAAAGGAGAGGGAAGGCGGGGGACGACTGGTCAAACCTGACCAGTGGTCCCAAGGGACCCACTGTCAGTGACCCAGCCCCGCCTCCACGTGTTTTAAGTGGAAGCACAAAACCTAGAGTACGTTTTCTCTGCCCGAAAGCATATGCGTATTCGAAACGTTTTCTTTTTCTGTTTTATTTTAAAAACAGAGTTTGACTGAAACTTTGACTGGCTATATCTTTTTAAATAAAACTCCAAATGAATTGATTCTTTTTCCTACCTCTCTCAAATTTCACCTAGTTTATTTTCAGATTTATTTCAAAAATAATTAGGACAACTTTTTGTACTGTTTTTGAAGTATGTGTTATTTGAATATTTTTGAAAATAGGAATTTGGAAGGGAGATATAACTTTCAAAAGTTTTGGAGGGCACCTCACCTCTCCACACCTTGAAGGCAAGCATTTCTGAACTCAGGCATAATATTATCGTGTGTTGTTTGATAGAGTTGCAACACCACCGTGACATGGAGTATCCGTTATGTGTTTGTGACGATATGATCATACGCTTTGAGTGCAAAAATGAAAATTTTTGCTGTTGGAAATGGACGTACTTGTGGTAGCAATCACCCTCATATGCCTCTCATGCCTACCGGGAAGGATCCGGGAAAGTCTCTGTCTTGGGTAGACACGAGCTTGTCCCTCGTCGAGACGGTTATGACCGGTGGGGCAGGGGGAGGTACGATGAGTGGTGGTTGTGTTTGATGGATGTGAAACATTATCCTTGAGCTAATCATGCAGGAAATACTTAAGCCTCCAGAGTCAGCCATAGATCGAGTCTTGTTCTAGTAACCCCCATACTTGTTTCGTGCTACCACTTGTCCCTGCCGTAGGTAGGGTACGGTTCAGTAAGTTGTCAACCCCTGTCTAGCACACACCATACAGAGAGGCCATGGTGGAAGATACCGGCTGCATCCGGTAGGCATGCCACCTGGTCCGGGGGCATGGGTGTTTTCGGTTGTAGCCGAAGGGGGTACCTCCCCCAGTTTGCGCGCGGTATAAATTTTGTGATCCCATGCTAAGTCGAGGTTGTAGCCTCCCCACTTAGAGTTTTTCTTAACGGGTGTCAAGGGTGATTCCAGACACCGATGAGTTTGGCTAGTGTGTGCGGTTAGGTGGGTTTTCAATTAAAAGACCGTAGACGGAATTAGTTCCGATGGGCTAAGGAAATCCGTTACTCGTGGGTAAAGAGTACACCCTCTGCAGAGATATTATACCTATTCGAATAGCCGTGTCCATGGTTAAGGACTACAGTCTGGGATGGGTCAAGTGTCGGTCTTAGTGTCGGTCTTCGGAGGAAAAACTACTGAACTAGAACATTAGTTATGATCTGTGACATATGATGATTATGATTATTATTATTGTGGACTAATCATTTTTATTATTTGAATTTTATGAGTATCCCTGAGACGGTTCTATCTCCTGGATATTCACTGTGATTATTCTTATATAAGCCCTTTATGTGGTGTCGCTCAGACGCCATACTGTGGCATGTTTGTCATTTCATTTACTTATAAGCCCTTTATGTAGTGTCGCTCAGACGTCCGACTATGGCATGTTTGTCATTTCATTTACTTATAAGCCCTTTATGCGGTGTCGCTCAGACGCCCGACTGTGGCATGTTTGTCATTTCATTTACTTATAAGCCCTTTATGTGGTGTCGCTTAGAAGCCCGACTGAGGCATACTTTATATTGTTATCCTTTCGAGGCGTCGCTTCAGACACCCGATCGGTGCATTCTATTTCTACTCGTTGATTGCATAGTCATATATGACATGATTAACCTGCTTGCATGCATCATGAGCTTCATTTATGACTGACGAAGTAATCATAGAATATTTCAAAGCAGGATTATCAATGGCTATATTATACCTGTGTTCTTAATGTTTGCGAGTACATTCAAAGTACTCACTGGCTTGTCCCTGGCTATTGTCTTGGCCAGATTTCTTGCGTGGAAAGGAACGTTGCGATGACAGCCCCAGAACCTACACAATGGAGATAGCAGCCTCGCGAAGATAGGAGTTATCCTGGTCAGCTGTTCCTGTGGGAAATGGAGTCCCATAGACGCTGATGATCCGCAAACCGCTTCTGCCATCAACCACTAGAAACCAATTGTTGTACCCATAGGCCAGAATGGTCTTGTACTACAAATATTTTAGTTTTCTTGGAGTTTCTGTAACAAGTTGGTGTCTCATCAGCTAACAGTAATCTTGGGGCTGGTGAGCACAAGGGCCGCTTTTGGGAAATTAATATCCCGAAAAAACCGGTCCTGACAAACTTGGTATCAGAGCCAGGCTGACCATTGGCTAATCCTATCTTAGCGAGGTCGAAAAACCTAGGTAAACCAACCCACTAGACCTTAACCAAAACCCCGGCCAAGCTTCTCGTGTAAGATAGTCACACAGTGACCCGACACCTTTTGGCAGTCGGTGCTCAACCTATCAGCCTAGCATGTCAATCATGCGCCAGTGACCGGCCCCTGAATACTCTTTTTTGCAAGCGTGCGAAGGAAGACTCCGCCCCCTTTTTCTATAAAAAGGGCACGCTAGCCTCGACCTAGCACAGCACAGCCTCTAACCCCAAACCAAGCTAAAATGCCAGGACCCATTGTTCACAATGAGACCACAGCAACCAACCTTGGAGGTTTTGTGACCGTGCTAGCAAACCTTACCCGCCGTGCCTTTCCATTAGAAGAGCCCCCAGAATATGTTGTGTACCAAGGGTCCATGAGCGGTGAGAGCCGTCAATTTTGGGCCACTGTGCACGTCTATGGTAGGGGTCTATCGCCAGAACGCCCCTACAGGTTCACCGGAAGGACAACTTCCTTTGAGCCACAAGCCATCCAAGTAGCTGCCCGAGAAGCTATAGTTCAACTCCGGCACTTGTCGCCCAGGGTTAACTGTCGCTCATTTTACTACTACCCCAGCTGTGAAAGGTATAGTAGACCACCACAAGTTGCCAACGGAGATCACGAGACGGATCCTGCATTATTGCATCTAGTGCGCTATGTAAGTGCACTAGAGGGACTGTTTGATCAAATCACCCTTGATCTGATTGCAGCTCATGGAGAGCTGGTTCGCCGAGCCCCGGATAGAAGAGAAGATGAGCCCGACGTCGACAACCCAGTCGTGCTGTTCGGACAGCCGATCGAGACCTTGAGGTCAGCACCAGCCATCAACCAAGGTGCTTTGATGACCCCGGAAGTGCTTCTTTGCCTTTTGGGAACGCACTCCAACGGGGTCGTGGCCAGCAATCCCCGCGATGGTCATCATCGCTACCCTGACCCTACAGTTCCTCAACCCCCTCCAGCTAACCCTGACAGTGAAGCCAATGGAGAAGCCTCGACATCCACAAGGCACGCCCGCTTAGATATAAACGAGGTAGACTAAGTCACTCGAGTAGTGCCGAGTCATAGTATGCCCCACGCCCTGTAATTGTGTGATCATCTATCGCCATATTGGAATGCTACCTGCTTGTGCATCCCTATTTTGAATAGTGGCCATGCATGAGTGCGTTGGTGTATGGCTACATTTTAATCCCGGGCGTGGCTACCAAAACAACCCCGACGGCACCCACAGTAACACGTCACTTTTGTGAGATGTGTGTATCTGTGGCTTTGACCCCGACCCCCATGAGAGCAGAACCAGCAAACAAGTGCCCCTCACCGCGGTAAATAACCCAACCCAGTTGCTATATAAAAGGCCACCTCGTGACCGTGCCAAGTACCCCTCGTCTTGTGCACCACCCTCACAACCATTTCTTGCCATGCCGATCCCTAGCATTTATCTGAGAACCCCGGATGCATCCCCGGGTAGTTTTGTTAAAATATTGTGGGACTTTAACTACAGTACCATGGGTTCTACCCAGCCACCCCAGTACGAGCTGCTCAAATCGAGGATCACCTCTTCCACCTTGAAATATTGGGCAGTAGTGCACACCCCTCCCGTAAACTCAAATCAGGACCCAACGGAAGTCTCCTTCCTAGGGAAATCTATGCCAACTCCGCAGATGGCCATAGAAGCGGCTGCACACGAAGCGATTGTTTGCCTTCGATTCGCGGTACCCTATGCCAGCGAACGAGGGTATTATTACTTTCCGAGCCGTGCAGCACCTGGGGAAGTGACATCTTTTCCCGGTGGATGAATTGAGAGAGACCCAGTACTGGCCAACCTTGTCCAGTATGTCATCGCTCAAGAGCGTTTGACCCAGCGAGTGATGGGTTATCTCCAGAGCCTCGCTGATTTAAATCCTCAGATCGCCATCGGCAGACCGCTGAGACCCGACCAGGAGAGACGTGTTCATCGACTGGTCAATCCACTTCCACCAATAGAAGAAGAGTGCGCCCCGGTACCAGAGATGTTTTCTCGGGACCCCGTCCAGTTGCCATTTTCATTCTAGACGTCACTGCTATGTTCTTTTACTCTCGCATTTAGATAAGTGTTGTAACTCATGCGTGTTATTATAAATCTTGTGCGATGAGATGAACATTTGGTTTCAATTGTAGTGAGTAATTTTTGCTGCTGTATTGATTAACTATCCTCGTGAGAAATCCTGGAGTGAGATTTCTTTCCCCTGAGTTGCTGCAGCATATATCTCCTCACGACATGGATTTTTATTCACGCAGCGCCATGGCAGCAGGCTCACAACCACGACCACTCGAACACATACACTTCTCACAACACCATGTAGTCGTGTTGCATCTGGTTAATCATCTCCCTAGTACACCATAGTCTTTGAAGGAGAGATTAGTGGGTAATCATTCGGGTGCAAGTTACCCAGCATACCAACAACAGTTAGCACCCGACACCACACCTACTCCTCGTGATCACCGCCACCGAGGAGAGCCAACACTCGAGCGGCAGCATCACGACGATCATCAAGGATCGTCGCACATAGGAGCACGGAGAGCCCCAGCAATGCCGCCAGCCCTCTGCACATTAGGATCACGTACCAATCCGGCATCGCCTCCGCCATTAAAACCTCGTCTCTAGCTTCTGTAAACGGAAATGGAGGAGGACAAAGGGGAAGGAGAAGCGAGGCCAGGTGTGAGGAAGAAGAGAGAAGCACCTCGGCCGTTTTATAGCTCGAGCTCGGTGTACGGTGGATGAAGTCCACCAACGCCGCTCGTCGCCCGATCACCGGTGTTCGGAGGCGAATCCGCGAGCAGTGCCGACAGCACGCTGGCCCGCGAGGTGAGTGCACGCTGCACCGGCAGCTAGCACGCCGCGCACTACCGCGGTACGGCCTAGATGCCCTACGCGCTAAACATCGCCGGTGGAGAAAGCACGGTAAAGCGCGCGGGATAGAGGAAGAAGACAGAACCTGAGGAAGAAGAAGAGACTGACAGTGGACCTCGGGTCCACCTGTCAGCCAGTGAGAGCACTGTGCTCTCGGGTTTGACCAGCGTATTTTAAATTTAGAATTTATTCAAAATTTACTGTATCCAGCGTAGAAATCTCTCGTTTTCCCACTAACCATAGATTTTTCCATGCAGCGCCAGTGTTCCACGCTGTGGTTTTACACCACTTATTGCCCTCTCACTGTAGCCACATTCTATTGCATATATTTTCTTAAAACAACTTTTAACAAATCTCGAGGACGAGATTTTTCTTGAGGGGGGTAGTGTTGTGACACCCCAAAATTTTACCCTTGTTTTATTGATTAAAAATTTTGCCAGGAAATTTAAACTTTTATTTTCTGGATTTTCTTTTGGTTTCAGGGCCTTTCTTTACCTTATTATTATGGGGTTTTTACCTCAAGTGAAAAACTTTCCAAATGTATTATTGGACTTGTTTCTCCCCTCAAGAAAAACATTTCTATTATCAGTGGATTTATTTGCATAATTATTCCTTTCTGAGCCTTATTCCTTAAAATGATTTTTCTTAAGTTTCAGGACCCAATTTTGCACTGCAACCTTTTGATATATTTATCTAAAATACCAACCAAAATTTGGAGATGTCATGTGATGTTTTTAAATCACTTTTATGCAAAAATATATTTCATTCACTGGATATTTTGAGCTCTACACCAATTCTTCAAATCTGGTCCAGTGGGCAATTTTGCACTACAACCCATTTAAATATTTCTCTAAAGCTTCCACCAAAATTATGGGATATTAATAGGAATGTATTATTCAACTTTATGCAAAAACCTTTCTATGTTCTTTGAAACATTTGAGTGAATCAACTTCTTTTTCATTCTGGTCCAGCATGGTGATTTGTATAACAACCATCATTTAACTTGCCCTTTTAGCTATGATTCCTTTTCCTACTTATAGCCCATCCTGCAAAACCCTTAAGTCCAAGAGAGTGGACTCATTGGAGGATTTTTAGAGCATGCATTAGTGCCTTTTTCTTTCTGTCCAGAATCAGTTTTCTCACAAACTTGCACTAACAAGTTTGTGCTTTTGACAAACTAACACTGCCACCCTCTCTATCACCTAAAGAGACACTGGTCTGGAGCTTTAGGCCACCCCAGGAGTTGCCTAGATGCACTTAGCATTCTGTTGAACACCTTGAGTGCATAAGCAGATTTGGCATGATTATTAGTTTGCTTTGTGAACTTGATCCCCTGACCTAACCAGCTTGTCCACTAAACACCTAGATGGCCCTAGCCTAGACCTGCTAAACCGTAGGTGATTTGGAGCCCTCTGGCATGCCATGGCATTCTGCCGAACACGCAGCATGCGTGCTCTGGGCGCGCCCAGAGCGCATGTTTTGCACGCGCGCGCACCGAGTCGCTGCGTCCCACTGCCGATGCCCCGCACTCGTTTTGGCCCTTCCCCTCTCCCAATCGACGCACCCGACCCCTCCCACGTCGCAGAGCTGCCCCTTGCGCCCTACAGCTCTGCCGTCAGGTCGGCCACGGTGGCTAGCGGGCGGCCACGGTGGCTAGCGGGCGGCCACAGTGCGCCCTGCCATGGACGGCGCCGCCCAAGACACCCCCGCATGCCAGCTGCCCTCTAGAGCAGTCCGAGCTCATCCAAAAACTTGTCCGCAAGCGCTCGTCGCCGCCACGTCCCCCTGCTGCAACAGAATGATGGTCGCCGGCGTTCTTATCCACGGCTATTGTCGAAACCGACCCCGACCACCTATTTAAGGAGCCCTGAGCCTCTCCGAAACCTCAGGCGATGTCAAGCCACCCCACCTAGTACCCCCATAGCAGTCAATCGACCAGGGAAGGTCTTCTTCCCCATCTCCGTCCAGTACAGCCGCTGCCGCCCTCCGGTCCATTCAGTAGCAACCCGAGCCCCTCCCGTCCAACTAGTGCCACCATGCAATTCCCCTCGATCGTGCGGAGCTGCCCGACCCCTCAAACACGATCAAAACCCACCGTAGCCCAATTCCCCAATCATGCCCGAAGCTTCCTCCGCCACGGAGCTCGCCGCCGGTGACTCCCTCCGTCCCCGACGGCCAGTCGACCACCGGTAGGACCGCCTAGGAGTGGCGGATGCATCCCTGCCCTCGGATGCCCTCGAGGGGCTGCCGTTCGCCGGCGAAGATCGCCGGAGCTCTGCCTTCGTTCGGCGAAAGGAGAGGGAAGGCAGGGGACGACTGGTTAAACCTGACAAGTGGGCCCAAGGGACCCACTGTCGGTGACCCAGCCCCGCCTCCACATGTTTTAAGTGGAAGCGCAAAACCTAGAGTACGTTTTCTCTGCCCAAAAGCGTATGCGTATTACAAACGTTTTCTTTTTTTCTTTTATTTTAAAACAGAGTTTGATTGAAACTTTGACTGGCTATATCTTTTTAAATAAAACTCCAAATGAATTCATTCTTTTTCCTACCTCTCTCAAATTTCACCTAGTTTATTTTAAGATTTATTTCAAAAATAATTAGGATAACTTTTTGTACTGTTTTTGAAGTATGTGTTATTTGAATATTTTTGAAAATAGGAATTTGTAAGGGAGACATAACTTTGAAAAGTTTTGGAGGTTACCTCACCTCTCCACACCTTGAAGGCAGGCATGTCTGAACTCAGGCATAATATTATCGTGTGTTGTTTGATACAGTTGCAACACCAACGTGACACGGAGTATCCGTTATGTGTTTGTGACGATATGATCATACGCTTTGAGTGCAAAAATGGAAATTTTTGCTTTTGGAAATGGACATACTTGTGGTAGCAATCACCCTCATATGCCTCTCATGCCTACCAGGAAGGATCCGGGAAAGTCTCTGTCTTGGGTAGACACGAGCTTGTCCCTCGTCGAGACGGTTATGACCGGTGGGGCAGGGGGAGGTATGATGAGTGGTGGTTGTGTCTGATGGATGTTAAATATTATCCTTGAGCTAATCATGCAGGAAATACTTAAGCCTCCTGAGTCGGCCGTAGATCGAGTCTTGTTCCAGTAACCCCCATACTTGTTTCGTGCTACCGCTTGTCCCTGCTGTAGGTAAGGTACGCTTAAGTAAGTTTTCAACCCCTGTCTAGCACACACCATACAGAGAGGCCATGGTGGAAGATACCGGCTGCATCCGGTAGGCATGCCACCTGGTCCGGGGGCATGGGTGTTTTCAGTTGTAGCCGAAGGGGGTAGCTCCCCCAGTTTGCGCGGTATAAATTTTGTGATCCCATGCTAAGTCGAGGTTGTAGCCTCCCCACTTAGAGTTTTGCTTAACGGGTGTCAAGGGTGATTCCAGACACCGGTGAGTTTGGCCGGTGTGTGCGGTTAGGTGGGTTTTCAATTAAAAGACCGTAGACGGAATTAGTTCTGATGGGCTAAGGAAATCCGTTACTCGTGGGTAAAGAGTACACCCTCTGCAGAGATATTATACCTATTCGAATAGCCGTGTCCATGGTTAAGGACTACAGTCTGGGATGGGTCAAGTGTCAGTCTTAGTGTCGGTCTTCGAAGGAAAAACTACTAAACCAGAACATTAGTTATGATCTGTGACATATGATGATTATGATTATTATTATTGTGGACTAATCATTTTTATTATTTGAATTTTATGAGTATCCTTGAGACGGTTCTACCTCCTGGATATTCATTGTGATTATTCTTATATAAGCCCTTTATGTGGTGTCGCTCAGACGCCCGACTGTGGCATGTTTGTCATTTCATTTACTTATAAGCCCTTTATGTGGTGTCGCTCAGACGCTCGACTGTGGCATGTTTGTCATTTCATTTACTTATAATCCCTTTATGCGGTGTCTCTTAGACGCCCGACTGTGGCATGTTTGTCATTTCCTTTACTTATAAGCCCTTTATGTGGTGTCGCTTAGAAGCCCGACTGAGGCATACTTTATATTGTTATCCTTCCGAGGCGTCGCTTCAGACACCCGATTGGTGCATTCTGTTTCTACTTGCTGATTGCATAGTCATATATGACATGATTAACCTGCTTGCATGCATCATGAGCTTCATTTATGACTGACGAAGTAGTCATAGAATATTTCAAAGCAGGATTATCAATGGCTATATTATACCTGTGTTCTTAATGTTTGCGAGTACATTCAAAGTACTCACTGGCTTGTCCCTGGCTATTGTCTTGGCCAGATTTCTTGCGTGGAAAGGAACGTTGCGATGACAGCCCTGGAACCTACGCAATGGAGATAGCAGCCTCGCAAAGATAGGAGTTATCCTGGTCAGCTGTTCCTGTGGGAAATGGAGTCCCATAGACACTGATGATCCGCAAACTGCTTCTGCCATCAACCACTAGAAACCAATTATTGTACCCATAGGCCAGAATGGTCTTGTACTACATATATTGTAGTTTGCTTGGAGTTTCTGTAACAAGTTGGTGTCTCATCAGCTAACAGTAATCCTGGGGCTGGTGAGCACAAGGGCCGCTTTTGGTAAATTAATATCCCGAAAAAACCGGTCCTGACATGACCTCAAGCATTTGTATTGGTGGACTCAAATGAAGCGAGAAATCGCTCAATTCATGAATGAATGTGATGTCTGCAGAAGGGTGAAAGCAGAACACCAACGGCCAGCTGGTCTCCTTCAACCTCTTGCTATTCCATAATGGAAGTTTGATCATATCGAGATGGACTTCGTTACTGGATTTCCCAAGTCCAAGCGTGGAAATGATGCTATCTTCGTTGTCATCGACAAGCTTACTAAAGTGGCTCATTTTCTTCCTATCAAAGAATCTATCACAGCAGCTCAGTTGGTAGAGATATACACCTCCAGGATTGTCTCTTTGCACGACATTCCACAATTGATATCTTCAGACCGCGGAAGCATTTTCACTTCTAAGTTCTGGGACTCCTTCCAGAAGGACATGGGCACCAGCATTCGCTTCAACACAGCTTTCCATCCTCAAACTAGTGGCCAAGTCGAGCGAGTCAATCAAATCCTTGAAGATATGCTCAAGGCTTGTGTCATTTCCTTCAGTATGAAGTGGGAAGATTGTCTTCCATATGCTGAGTTCTCCTACAACAACAGCTTCCAAGCGAGTTCGGGCAAGGCCCCATTCGAAATTCTCTATGGCAGAAAGTGTCTTACTCCTCTCAATTGGTCAGAGACTGGTGAACACCAACTTCTTGGCAATGACTTGATCACAGAGGCTAAAGAAATGTGCAAAGTCAACCGTGAAAATCTCAAAGCCGTGCAATTGCGCCAGAAGAGTTACTATGATAGCAAGCACCGTGATTTGGCTTTCGAGGTCGGAGACCATGTCTACCTCCGCGTCTCTCCAATAAAAGGCACTCATCGCTTCGGTATCAAAGGGAAGCTTGCCCCTAGATACGTGGGTCCTTTCAAGATCATTGGCAAAAGAGGCGACCTCACCTATCAACTTGAGCTTCCGTCTAACTTCGCAAACGTGCACGATGTGTTCATGTGTCACAGCTTCGCAAGTGCTTCAAGACTCCTGAGCGCACCATCAGCATGGAAGAGATTGATCTCCAATAAGACATGTCTTATCATGAGCATCCCGTTACTATTCTTAAAGAAACCGAGCGCAAGACTCGCAACAAGTCAATCAAATTCCTGAAAGTGAAGTGGTCACACCATTCCGACCGAGAAGCCACCTGGGAACGCGAGGACCACCTCCGTTCTAAATATCCGGAGTTCTTTCAGTCCTAGATCTCGGGATGAGATCCTTTTGTAGTGGCGGAGTGTTGTAACACCCCGGATGTAACATGCCATATTTGTAACTCCGACTCTTGCCATTTTCGGCTTTAAGTCATGAGATTCCCTTCGTGGTTGGGTTTTGTCTTTGTTTTGCATTTTGTTCATGTCATGCATTTCATATCATGTTCATCTTGTTGCATCATGGCCTCATCATGTGCATCTTCATCTTGTAGCATGTGGCACTGTGGCATGTTCCTTGGGATCCAAGTTTCATCATCCCCCCCCCCCTCATCACCACCTCTCCTCTTTTCCTTCACTTTTGCAAGTGAACCTCTACCCTCCTCCATTAATGCTCATCTTTTTCCCAAAATTCTAGCACCATGCCTTGAACCCCCCTGCCAAATTTCACCCCATTTAGAATTGTTTTGGTTGGGTTCAAAAATGCATCAAGTTTGAATTTTAATTCAAACTTGGAATATTTTTCTACCTTTAAAAATTACCAAATCAATTTTCTTAAATGCTACACCAATTCAGGAGTCTGATGATATTGTTATATTTTCCAAACTCCTTCCCCAATCCCCCTTGTGATTTTCCTTTTGTTTCTCTGTCTGAAGAAAATGAAAAAGGAAAAAGTAGGAGAGCAGCCCAGTAGTAGCAGCACCCAACTGGGCCTCGGCCTCCCAGGCCGGCCCAGCTAGCCCCCGCGCCAGCTAGCCCAGTGCGCCAGCCAGCCCGCTCACTCACCCTCTCTCTACTTTTTCTCACCCGTGCGCACCCGCACCCCCGCTAGCCCCTCTCCACATGGTCGTCCCGTGCCCGCTCGTCAGTGCCTGCCATGTTCCTCGCACCCACCTTTTTCCTCTCCTCTCGCCATCGCCATGGGGACCGTGAGCCCAAGAGTGCGTGAGATCGTGCTGCTCACCCTAGCCCCTCTTAAGCCCCCACTCCTTGTCCCCTACCTCTCCTAGGGTTTCCCTTGTCCGCCGCCGCCGCCACCGGGTAGGTTTAGCCACCTGTTCGATCACGCCATCGCCGTCCCGAACGCATCCGGGAGCGCGTCCATGTCTCCAGCGTACTCTCCGTCGACCTCTACCCCGCCTAGCGTGTCCCTCTTCTTCCCCCTCGTCGACTACGTCCCCGTCGTCGACTACGTGGAGCCGGAGCCCCTGCAGCGACCTCTTCTTCCTCGTCTTTGACTCCAGCCGCCGAACCTGCTCGATCGTCGTCGTCGACGTCTCAGTCCACCTCCTGGCCAGTCGAGTGCACCCACGTGCTCGTGGTGAGCTTGCACTCCTCCCCATCCTCCCCCTCATTTTATGTGCTCTGTCGCCTTTAGCTGCTCGCGCCGCCACCGGACCTCACGCAAACGAGTGCTTCGAGCATCCTTCACCGTTTTTGCCATGTCTAGGAGATTCTTAGCGCCGTGCACGTCCAAGCCGAGCTCTTTGCCTCCCGTTTAGCCCCTCACCTCTCCGCGTTCATCCTCGTCGTTGCCACCTCGGTAGATCGCCACCGGTGTCGCTTCCCTCGATGCCCGGTGCACCTAGCAGCACCCGCAGGTGCGGGATCCTCCCGCGATCTTTTTGCGCCCTTCCGCCGCTCCGCTAGGCCACTGAAGCAACTCCGGCGAGGCCTCTGCCATGCTCGGTCGCCGTGGACCCCCCTCCTCTGTTTTCCCCTGCTCCCACGCACTTGCGTTACCGCCTTGTGGGACCCAAGCCGGACCCACTCATCAGCGAGACAGAGGCCAGGTCCCACCTGTCAGCCTCACACCCACACGTGCATCCATAGGCCCACATGTCATCCTCACGCCCCTGTTTTTAACCCAACCGGGCATTTGTCCATTTTGGTCCTTTCTGATTCGGGCCTTTCCTTATCTGGTAAGTCCAGATCGGGACGTTTCCGTTTAGGGTTTATTCCATTTCTCTCTTTTCCATTTTAGGCAGTTTTTGACTTATAGCTTTTATGGGGATTTTTCTACAGCAACCCCAAAATATTATATATGTTTTTGGGATAGAAAAATCCCACAAATCCAGTGTTGGCATTAGTTTCTGCATTTGAGCAAGTTCATGAACATGTCATTTTACATCATGATGTTGTTTTGTCATGTTTGTGTGATTTATTTCAATCATGCTATGTAGGTGTTTGTCACATGGTTAGGTTCATTTTCATGCCTACTACATGCTAGTATTTATTCCATGTCATTTTGTGCACTATTGTGAGTCAAACAAGCATGCCAACTTGCTATCATAATCTGTTTTGTCATGTCCTGTAATTCCACTGTCTGAAACTGTTATTAAAACTTGCTATGTTGACATGGGTGCCATCATATATTTTGTGCCTTTTTGGCTCATGATCAGTAAGGGACTTTTGTTCTATGCATTTAGTAGAATCATGCCATGCATTTGTTTGCTATGATATGTTCTTGTAGCATGTTGTTTGCTTGCTCTAAACATTGCTTCCTGATGTTGTTTTTGACATGTTAGTATTTTTTCTAAGTCTGTGGAGCTGATATCTTTTGCACTTTTGCCATGCTTGTTTGAACCTGTTCTAGTGTGATTTAGCCGTAGCTCAGTGTTCATGTTTTGTCAAGCATATCTTGTACATCACTCCATATGCTTTGTTGTTATGTTGGAGTGCAGTAGATTAGTTTCTTGTTGCATTCTAGATGGCATCGTGCTGTTAATCGTAGAATTGTGTCATCCTTGTTTTGCTTGCCATTTACAAACTGTGCCTTCGTTTCCGGTGATCTTTATATCGATTTGAACCGAAATCAACTCATCTTTACAGCGGCACACTTGGTTTGCCAAGTTGATGTCTTGATCATTCTTTCCCTTCCGGAGCACGCATATGCATTGCATATCACATCTCGCATGTCATGCCATGTATTGCATCATGTTGTTTGTGCATTGCACCGTGATTGATTGTTGGTCCTTTGCTTGTGTTCTTGCTTTGGGTAGAGCCGGGAGATGAGTACGTGACCGAGGAACCTATTGAGTACACTATCGAGGATCAAGCTTTTGTCAACTCTGAGAACTTTGCAGGCAAGATGACCATACCCTCGAAATCACTTCTATCTTTGCTTGCTAGTTGTTTGCTCTATTGCTATGTCACGCTACCTACCACTCACTATATCATGCCTCCCATATTGCCATGTCAAGCCTCTAACCCACCTTTCCTAGCAAACCGTTGTTTGGCTATGTTACCGCTTTTGCTCAGCCCCTCTTATAGTGTTGCTAGTTGCAGGTGAAGATGAAGTTTGTTCCTTGTTGGAACATGGATATTGTTGGGATATCATTATTATATCTTATTTACTTTAATGCATCTATATACTTGGTAAAGGGTGGAAGGCTCGGCCTTATGCCTGGTGTTTTGTTCCACTCTTGCTGCCCTAGTTTCCATCATACCGGTGTTATGTTCCTTGATTTTCTGTTCCTTACGCGGTTGGGTGTTATGGGAACCCCTTGACAGTTCGCCTTGAATAAAACTCCTCCAGCAAGGCCCAACCTTGGTTTTACCATTTGCCTACCTACCACCATGTACCTTACCCTTGGATTCTGTGGACTCAAGGGTCATCTTTATTTTAACCCCCCCCCCCGGGCCAGTGCTCCTCTGAGTGTTGGTCCGAACCGAGCTGCCTGCGGGGCCACCTCAGGGAAACTTGAGGGTTGGTTTTACTGGTAGCTAGTCTCATCCAGTGTTGCCCTGAGAACGATATACGTGCGACTCCTATCGGGATTTTTCGGCACATCGGGCGGCTTTGCTGGTCTTGTTTTACCATTGTCGAAATGTCTTGTAACCGGGATTCCGAGACTGATTGGGTCTTCCCGGGAGAAGGAATATCCTTCATTGAACGTGAGAGCTTGTGATGGGCTAAGTTGGGACACCCCTGCAAGGTATAAACTTTCGAGAGCCGTGCCCACGATTATGTGGCAGATGGGAATTTGTTAATATCCGGTTGTAGAGAACTTGACACTTAACTTAACTAAAATGAATCAACCGCATGTGTAGCTGTGATGGTCTCTTTTCGGTGGAGTCCGAGAAGAGAACACGGTCTCATGTTATGCTTGAACATAAGTAGTTTCAGGATCACTTCTTGGTCACTTATAGTTTCTCGTCTGTGCACTGCTTCTCTTCTCGCTCTTATTTGCGTATGTTAGCCACCATATATGCTTAGTGCTTGATGCAGCTCCACCTCACTACCTTCTCCTACCTATAAGCTTAAATAGTCTTGATCTCGCGGATGTGAGATTGCTGAGTCCTCGTGACTCACGGTTACTTCCAAACAGATGCAGGTGCCGATGATGCCAGTGCAGGGGACGCTACCGAACTCAAGTGGGAGTTCGACGAGGATTCGGGCCGTTACTATGTTTCTCTTCCGGATGATTAGTAGTGGAGCCCAGTTGGGACGATCGGGGATCTAGCATTTGGGGTTGTCTTTCTTTATTTTGGTTCCATAGTCGGACCTTTGATTGTATTTTGGATGATGTATGGACTATTCATGTATTGTGTGAAGTGGCGATTGTAAGCCGACTCTTTATCCCTTTCTTATTCAGTACGTGGGATGTGTAAAGATTACCCCTCTTGCGACAAGCCTACCATGCGGCTATGCCTCTAAGTCGTGCCCCGACACATGGGAGATATAGCCGCATTGTGGGTGTTACACTTAGGCGTTATACCTGACTCCTTACCTTCGTCGAGATCCCAATCTTCAGAGTTGCATTTAATTCTTTCCAATAAATTCCATTTGAATTCAATAGTCTTCACCATAAAAGAGTTAGTACAAGAAGTATCGAGCATGGAGCGATTATCGAGAGAAAGCCAGGCATAAATTTTTCGAATAATAATTTCTCTTGAGAGCTCATGATTGGGGCATGAATATAACATTGACTTAAGCCTCCCCCAAGCTTGAGAGATACTTTCTCCTTCGCGAGGCCGAAAATTATATATATAATTACGATCACGATGAACAAGATGCATAGGATAAAACTTCTGATGAAATTCCAATTTCAATCGGTTGTAGTTCTATGATCCCATATCATCACATAGCCTAAACCATGTCAATGCCTTTCCCTTCAAAGATAAAGGGAAGACCTTCTTCTTGATAACATCCTCGGGCATATCTGCAAGCTTAAATAATCCACAAACTTCATCCACATAGATTAGGTGCAAATCGGGATGCAATGTTCCATCTCCTATAAAAGGATTAGCTAGCAGTTTCTCTATCATACCCGAAGGAATTTCAAAGTAAACATTTTTAGTAGGTTCAGTAGGTTGAGGAGCAAATCGTTGCTCTACTGGTCGGGGTGAAGATACCCCAAACAAGCCCCTCAAAGGATTATGTTCCATAGTAAAGAGTTACAGTAAATTTCAGCACACTGTATAAATTTTTCCTTACCAAATTCCACCTACCAAAGGTGCTTCACTCCCTGGCAATGGCGCCAAAAAAGAGTCTTGATGACCCCCAAGTATAGGGGATCTATCGTAGTCCTTTTGATAAGTAAGAGTGTCGAACCCAACGAGGAGCAGAAGGAAATGATAAGCAGTTTTCAATAAGGTATTCTCTGCAAGCACTGAAATTATCGGTAACAGATAGTTTTGTGATAAGGTAATTTGTAATGGGTAACAAGTAATAAAAGTAAATAAGGTGCAGCAAGATGGACCAGTCCTTTTTGTAGAAAAGGACAAGCATGGACACACTCTTATATAAAGGAAAACGCTCCTGAGGACACATTGGAATTATCGTCAAGCTAGTTTTCATCACGTTCATATGATTCGCGTTCCGTACTTTGATAATTTGATATGTGGGTGGACCAGTGCTTGGGTACTACCCTTCCTTGGACAAGAACCCACTTATGATTAACCCCTCTTGCAAGCATCCACAACTACAAAATAAGTATTAAGGTAAACCTAACCATATCATGAAACATATGGATCCAAATCAGCCCCTTACGAAGCAACTCATAAACTAGGGTTTAAGCTTCTATCACTCTAGCAACCCATCATCTACTTATTACTTCCCAATGCCTTCCCCTAGGCCCAAACAATGGTGAAGTGTCATGTAGTCGACGTTCACATGACACCACTAGAGGAGAGACAACATAAATATCATCAAAATATTGATGAATACCAAATTCACATGACTACTTATAGCAAGACTTCTCACATGTCCTTAGGAACAAATGTAACTACTCACAAATCATATTCATGTTCATAATTAGAGGGGTATCAATATGCATAAAGGATCTGAAAATATGATCTTCCACCGAATAAACCAACTAGCATCAACTACAAGGAGTAATCAACACTACTAGCAACCCACATGTACCAATCTAAGGCTTTGGGACAAAGATTGAATACAAGAGATGAACTAGGGTTTGAGATGAGATGGTGCTGGTGAAGATGTTCATGGAGATTGACCCCCTCCCAATGAGAGGATCGTTGGTGATGATGATGGTGATGATTTCCCCCTCCCAGGGGGAAGTTTCCCCGACAGAACAGCTCCGCCAGAGCCCTAGATTGGTTCCGCCAAGGTTCCACCTCGTGGTGGCGGAGTTTCGTCCCGTGAGCTAGCTTATGATTTTTTGTAGGGAAAAAGACCTCATATAGCAGAAGATGGGCACCGGAGGGCTGCCAGGGGGCCCACGAGCCAGGGGGCACGCCTAGGGGGTAGGGCACGCCCCCACCCTCGTGGATGGTGGGTGGCCCCCCTCTGGTACTTCCTTCACCCAATATTTTTTATATATTCTGAAACATGCTCCCATGAAGTTTCAGGACTTTTGGAGTTGTGTAGAATAGGTCTCTGATATTTGCTCCTTTTCCAGCCCAGAATTCCAGCTGCCGGCATTCCCCCTCTTCATGTAAACCTTGTAAAATAAAAGAGAATATGCATAAGTATTGTGACATAATGTGTAATAATAGCCCATAATGCAATAAATATTGATATAAAAACATGATGCAAAATGGACGTATCAGGATGCCACTTTCGAGGTAGGTAGCATGGATCGGGGCGAGTTCTTCGTCAGCTTGGAGCTCTTTGAGAGAGTGATCAACTTCAAATGGGAGATAATAATTGTCTAACGGTCCCGCGGACCACAGCCGGCCGCCCACCTTCCTCGCCGAACTCACTAGGAAGGTGTCGGCCTCCTAGCTTCCAGTCAGTGTGGGTGGGGACTTCAACCTCCCTCTCTCGACGGAGGATAAGAGAAACGATCTTGTTAAATATCCCCACATGCAGATGTTCAACGACTGCATTGCCGAGCATGGTCTCTGGGAGCTAGATCGGGTTGGTGACAGGTTTACCTGGACCAATCGTCAAACAGACTTGACACGCTCCGTCCTGGACCATGTCCTGATCTCCTCAGAGTGGGAGCTACGCTCCCCCGTGGCCTCTCTTCGCGCCATCACTCGGATCGGCTCAGATCACGTCCCTCTCCTCCTCTCTTTGGAGAATGAGCGCCCATGCCTCCCCCCTAGAGTTTGCTTCAAGACATTCTGGCTTAATCAGAATGGATTCGTCGAAGTTGTCTCGCAGAGGTGGGCTGAGGCACGCCTATCTCCCCACCATGCCCTCTCGGCCGTCGATGATTGGCACTTCTGCACCAAGCGTGCAAGACAATTCATGAAAGGCCGGGGTGCCAATCCTGGGTGGGACTTGCGTGAGCACAAGAAAGTCATCCTCGACTCCATCCAGTTCCTCGATCTTTGAGTCGACTCGGTTGGCCTTGCCCCCGATGAGTCGATGCTCCGTTACGACATAGAGGACCAACTCATGGTCATTTACACCAACGAGGAGGCGTACTGGCGACTCCATGGGACCCAAAATGGGGTCCTCAAGGGGGACGCCAACACGACCTACTTCAGGCCATCGCCAACGGTCGTAGATGGTGGAACCCCATCCCTTTGCTCTGGGATGGCGAGTCCCTCCTTCAGCGGCCAACCGACATCCGGGCCCATGTAGATGGATTCTACCGCGACCTCTTATTTTCGTCCCCTAGGGGAGGCCTAGTCTTAGCACAAGATTTTTGGTCGGGCATCCAGTGTGTGTCCGCAGAAGAGAATGCGGCCCTCACGGCCCCCTTCTCTGAGGAGGAGGTGTGGACAGGCATTAGCGGCATGAATCCAATCTCCGCCCCAGATCCCGATGGTCTCCCAGTCAAATTCTTTCAGACCTTCTGGAGTGTTATCAAACGCGAGGTAATGACCCTCTTTGACAAATGCTACGTTGAGTCCATTGACCTTCGCCACCTCATCTACGGGATCATCTTCTTGATCCCAAAGGTCCCCGACGCGTCGGACATCCGACAGTTCTGCCCGATCACGGTGATCAATGTGATCTTACACATCCCGACAAAGGGGTACGCCAATAGGGTGACCCCTTTTGCGGACCGCATCACTCACCCTGATTAGTTGGCCTTCATCTAGGGACGCTACATCCTGGATGGGGTTATGGTCTTCCATGAAGTGCTGCATGAGATCCGCTCCAAAAACCAGAAGGCCGTTGACGGTGTCCTGGACTAGGGGGTACTCACCACGTCGTCTCCCAGTCAGTTAGATTGGGCCGAGGACCCCCACGGCCGTATACTCATGGGCCAGTTCGGACAGCTGTCGCATATAAGGAAGATTTCATAAGACTTGGTGGTCAAGACAAGGACTCCTCCCCCATCGGCATATTCGGCTAGGACTCTTGTTATCCTAGGCCTCTGGTGCATTATATAAACCAGGGCCAGGCTAGTCGATAGAGATACATACAATCATACCATAGGCTAGCTTCTAGGGTTTAGCCTCTACGATCTCGTGGTAGATCAACTCTTGTAATACTCATATCATCAAGATCAATCAAGCAGGACGTAGGGTATTACCTCCATCAAGAGGGCCCGAACCTGGGTAAACATCGTGTCCCCTGCCTCTTGTTACCATCCGCCTTAGACGCACAGTTCGGGACCCCCTACCCGAGATCCGCCAGTTTTGACACCAACATTGGTGCTTTCATTGAGAGTTCCGCTATGTGATCGGCAAAAGGATCGATGGCTCGTCTGCAGATTGACTGCGATGTCGACATCTTCGTCACCAGCTCGACTGGTCACCTTGACTTGACCGAGGACTGTGCCCTGCCTCCGATCGTCATGTTCGGACAAGGGCCTTCATCAACAACAACTCTGATATCTATCAAGATCATGGAGGAATCGTCCATGGAGCTCGGGGGCTCAACGTCAACATTGCCCTCGGGCAACCGTGCTGTTTTTCTGGACAGCGAATGCGTATCCGCCATCGCCGCCACCTTAAGTGTCGTTTTAACGATCGCTTCGGTGGAATTGTACGGAATCGAGTCTACAACAACCCTGGAAGATTTCGTCGACTTCTGATGGAGGAATCTCTGGCAATCTACGATATACCGGAGCCCTGTCAAATCCAGATAGGAATCTGGACGAGTTTAGGGCATAGTCTCCAGAGCCCATCTCGGGCGTCTTTTGGAAGATCCAACCGTTCATCTGCTGCAGAATTCCCATATCTACCACCCCTCAAAATTTCAGCTCGATCCGACCGTTTAAACTCCGGGAACCTTCCGATTATTGCATCACTTTTCAGATCTATTTTTTGCGCGAATACGGATCCGAACCAAATTCATGTTTCTTTATGAACATGATATTTGACAACCTTTTTAAAAGGAATTTTCTTCTAAGGTATTGTGCGTTGTTTTTAACACGCGCCCATAAAATTTTAATCCTCCTTTGAAGTAATCTTCGCCATCACGCTGGTGTCAAACTAGTCCGGCAATAGAGCTCCACGACTGCCGACCTATGCTAGACATGTCGTTGCTTTTTTAGCCGAGCCCAACTTTTTCGGATCCTCACATCGGCGAGCCGAATAAGAGTTCGGAATCGCCAAGGATAAATCATCACCAATATCTCTGCCCTACGGATTACACGGAGAAGGCACACCGGCATCGCCGCATGGTCACTTCATTAGATCAGCATTGGCCGCGTCACAAGTTACGACCTGGGTCGGCATGGCCGCACTGTTGCTTCTTCGAGCCAATGTCCATCACGCTGAACAACTTCAACGCCTCGGCTGACATGGCAGCTACAACAACTCCTCGCTGGCATGCTCTGTCACCTCGGCTAGACCCGGGGCTTGGCTATTTCTTCATCAAGATACTCCGATGATTTCGGCGTCACCAACTGACCAGCTTCGTCACGTTAGCTGGACCGAGGGCTTCGCCTCGGCAAGCCAACCTTTGCCAGCATCACTAGGCCATCGTTTTATTGCCCATCAGGCAATGGGTGTGTGGATCGATTCCCGATTTTGGGAGTCGCTTTTCTTCGGAATGCTACAACAAATAAACCAGGTGCTATTAATCCTAACAATTTTTGCTTGTTGGGTTTATTTTTTTAAGGAATTATTACTCTGGTTTGTTCCGTCATATGTACAAAGGTCTATCAAATGGCGGCCACATTAAAAACGTTTGTGTGGTGGTTCGGTCAGTTTTCGTACATAGTTCGACGAACGCCGCATCCGAAGCCCGGACCGCCCTGCAAATTCAGGCTTTGTCATGCCTTCACTGCGTCACGCTGACGCCCTGCATCGACATTGGCTTCGGCTCCAGGCCACATTTCTTCAAATAAATTATTTTTACATAAAGAAATTATGCAACGATTATATATATATATATTATTTCCTGGACCGCACTGTTTTATGTGTGCAGGTAATCGATTTTGACTGCGTTAGGTGGTCACTCACTCCGGAGTGCCGAACTCCTTGCTTGGACACCTCAGGCTTGGGGGCTAGGACTTCGGCCATGCCGAGGAATGCGAACCCTGTCGGATCTGTCACAGATTAATGGGCGTCTTCGTCCCGCCACAAGCCCGAATCGCGTCATGAACACCGACCATTAACCAGCTAAGTTGCTTTCATGCTCAAAAACTTTCAGTTTTAAATTTTGTTCGGTTCGACCAAGCATTATACTTTTCGGCACAAAGTTGTTTGTGACAAAGTTCCTTGTCAAAACTTTGTTTGTGATGCGCATATTCAAATACCCATTTATTTGGGGGCTCCCTTGATGGAGCTTTTCCTCTTTCATATGATTATACTTGTACAGTTTCGTTCCTTGTTCGTGTATTATACCACAATATGCACCATATTGACCTAAGCGATTTGCAAGCTGGGTTGCCTGGCTCGTGTGCTTACCCCTATGTTCCCGATTGTTCGGCTAGGGAGTAAAGGGAGCACCTCTGTGATTGTCACGGCCGGGTCATCCGAGCTCTGACCTCAGAGTGGGTGAAGCCGAAAGCTAGCGCTCTTATTGTTTTCAATCATGGTCAGCACACAACGGAACTCATGAGTACAAAAAATCTATTGCACAAGTCTCATAGTAATAATGAGCACCGAAGAAAGGTATCGGTGGGGGTACTATTTTCTTTGAAGATGCTTCTTACACTTCGCTAGTAATATAGCATAAGTTCCCTGAGCGCGCTTTGTCTATTACAGCCTTATGGCCTGATTGCCTGGTCATCGGAAACACCGTCGATACTCTCGACAGGTGGAGTACATGACACTTTTCGGCCCTTGGCCGAAGAGGGAGAAGCTGATGGTCGGTTAAGACGTGTTTAAAGTTCGGGTGAACACAGATATGATATAAGTACTTCGGTACATACAATCATTATACATAAAATTCTTTTACCCAAGTCACTTGGGGGCTCTTAAATTTATATGAGCTATTTTATAGTAAATGTGTTTTCTTCTTCGTCGTTGCAAAGTCTTTTTCTACCACTCCTTTTTCGACTCGAGTTTATGGTCAATAGCCGGATAGCCTGTCTTCTCTCTGAAAGCCGCTTGAGTTTAGTTTGCTAAACTGACCTCGAAGAAGTACTCCGCCTTTGGGCTAAGGAGCTTGAAGCCGTAGGCTGACCCGCGTGAAGTCTTGAGATCGGATGTGTCATGTTAAAGCACGACAGAACCACAATTTTTTTCCTATTTTCGGATTGGCACCGGACACTTGATCTTGTTCGGACGTCAAGTTTTTACTGACGTTTTTTGGTTCTCCAAGCTTATGGCACTTTCAAACTATTTGTGTGTTTTTAGCACAAGTCTCGCAGTGCAACACCGGACACCTTTAGAGATTCGGCAAAAAACATTCTCGGATATTTCTATATATGCATCGGTTTCGAATTGGTTCTTCGGTCAATAGTTGGGTTTCCCGGGTCCTGCGCTTGCCTCCTACATTCTGCTTTGTTCGGCTAGGTGTACAAAGGGAGAACCATTGCGATTGTGCTTCCAGCTCACATGGTTAAGCACCTTAGTTGAGAAAGCCGAAAACTGACTGTCACAATAAGCGTAAACTGGTCAGCGATCCGATGACCGTGTTAAATGATGGGCCATTCATAACATTGGCCGAAGTGTTTACGGCTTGACCTCGATAAAAAATATTGAAAAAAATCGACTTCCATGAGCCTATGACACTATCAACTGGGTGTTCCTTCGGGAATTCTTGCTTAGGAAGGGGTTTGATGACCTCTGGGTTACTAGAGTTATGCAGATGGTCTTTGTAACACCCCGGATATGATTTACCTATTATGTAATCCAACTCTTGCCGTTTCCGGCGTTAAGTTATTTTATTTTCTCGGGTTCGGGTTTTTGTCTCCGTGTGTTGTTGTCGTTGTCATGCATCTCATATCATGTCATCATGTGCATTGCATTTGCATACGTGTTCGTCTCATGCATCCGAGCATTTTCCCCGTTGTCCGTTTTGCATTCCGGTGCTTCGTTCTCCTCTGGTGGTCATTTCTACCTTTCTTTCGTGTGTGGGATTTAAACATTTCCGTATTGGACCGAGACTTGCCAAGCGGCCTTGGTTTACTATCGGTAGACCGCCTGTCAAGTTTCGTCCCATTTGGACTTCGTTTGGTACTCCAACGGTTAACCGAGGGACCGAAAAGGCCTCGTGTGTGATGCAGCCCAACACCCCTCCATTTTGGCCCAAAACTCACCAAAACCCTCTCCATCATCTAGAGCGTTCGATCACGATCGCGTGGCCAAAAACCGCACCTCATTTGGACACTCCTAGCTTCCTCTATGCTTATATATACACCTCCCCCTCCAAAATTCGCGGTGCAAAACCTACCCTAACTCTCCCTGCCGCCGTCGGACATCTTCTCCCACCGACGGACGTGTCAACCTGCCGTGTCCGCCGCCACGTGGCAGCTGCCCATTCGCCCGCGCCCTCGCGCCCACATCGCCGCCGGTCGGCCCGCCCGGGACCAGGAGGGCCCCCATGGCCCAGATCCGGGCGCCGCCCCGCGCCATCGTCCTCCCCGCGGCCGGGCCCGAGCTTCCCTCGCCG